>NW_024750852.1:6203086-6223086 GCF_018991925.1 Homarus americanus
GAAGTTACGTATTGCCAAGGTTTATCCAATTTTCCTTAATAAGGCACTCATTTCTTTAATGCAAATATATAACTTTATTTAAAAGAATTGTAGGATCATCATTTAGATCCACATCAGATTATGGAGCTAAACAAAATTCATATGCTGAGATCGAACTTTTAGAATATACTGTACATGTAAATGGTGTTTTAGTTAATATCTTGAATCTTATAAATTTATTTTTTTGATTGAAACTTTGAAAGCTCAAGCCTATCATCTTTTGTAGTCCTAAATATCGAGATCATTAATAAAGCAGTATAGCCATATCGTTTACTTTTACCTATGCAGGTTAAGCAACATACAAATTACAATTAGGATGGTAGAAAGAAGAAAATAGGCCAAGGAGTCGGAGTCGAAGTATAAAAATTTGAGGAGTCGAGTTCAAGGTTTTGTTCTCACCCACAGCCCTGATTACAAAAACCAGTGACCGACTGGTTCTACATATAAAACTGAAAAAATAAAGACCTTGGTTGTAGCTGTAGTAAAAATTAATATGTTGTTTTAAGTAATGTTATTTAATGTTAACAAATGGAAAACAAATAGAATTAGCTAACTAATGGTAAAGAAAAAAGAGAGATCGAGATATGTAAGTGCGCATACATTACATGAAAAACATATTGTCATTACTTACATAAGAATATGAAAGCAACACTTATTTACTGTTCTATATATTTTAATTAATGTTTGAATTTGTTTTATTTAACAAATGCAGAAAAAATTAACAATACAATTTATTAATACGTGAATATTAGAGGAGACGAGACGGGCGTCGCATTGTTTATGTTAAAGTTACTTAAACCAGTGACTGATTGGTTCTACATATAAACTGAAGAAAATAAGACCCTGAGCTTAGCTGTAGTAAAATTAATGTAAAAAAAATGAATATGGTTGCTTGAAGTACCTGTAATGTTATTTAATGTTAATAAATGAACAATATAAGTAGCTAACCATTAATGAAAAAAAGTGACACTGCTCATATGTAAGTGCTAATAATGTGAAAACATATCGCCATTACTTCTACATAAGAATATGAAAGCAACACTTATTTACTGCTCATATATTGAAGGGTTAAATGTTGTACTCTAAGAAAAGAGGAGAGAGAGAGAGAGAGAGAGAGAGAGAGAGAGAGAGAGAGAGAGAGAGAGGAAAGAGAGAGAGAGAGAGAGAGAGAGAGAGAGAGAGAGAGAGAGAGAGAGAGAGAGAGAGAGAGAGAGAGAGAGAGAGAGAGAGAGAGAGAGAGAGAGAGAGAGAGAGAGAGAGGAGAGAGAGAGAGAGAGAGAGGAGAGAGAGAGAGAGAGAGAGAGAGAGAGAGAGAGAGAGAGAGAGGAGGAGAGAGAGAGAGAGAGAGAGAGAGAGAGAGAGAGAGAGAGAGAGAGAGAGAGAGAGAGAGAGAGAGAGAGAGAGAGAGAGAGAGAGAGAGAGAGAGAGAGAGAGAGAGAGAGAGAGAGAGAGAGAGAGAGAGAGAGAGAGAGAGAGAGAGAGAGAGAGAGAGAGAGAGAGAGAGAGAGAGAGAGAGAGAGAGAGAGAGAGAGAGAGAGAGAGAGAGAGAGAGAGAGAGAGAGAGAGAGAGAGAGAGAGAGAGAGAGAGAGAGAGAGAGAGAGAGAGAGAGAGAGAGAGAGAGAGAGAGAGAGAGAGAGAGAGAGAGAGAGAGAGAGAGAGAGGAGAGAGAGAGAGAGAGAGAGAGAGAGAGAGAGAGAGAGAGAGAGAGAGAGAGAGAGAGAGAGAGAGAGAGAGAGAGAGAGAGAGAGAGAGAGAGAGAGAGAGAGAGAGAGAGAGAGAGAGAGAGAGAGAGAGAGAGAGAGAGAGAGAGAGAGAGAGAGAGAGAGAGAGAGAGAGAGAGAGAGAGAGAGAGAGAGAGAGAGAGAGAGAGAGAGAGAGAGAGAGAGAGAGAGAGAGAGAGAGAGAGAGAGAGAGAGAGGAGAGAGAGAGAGAGAGAGAGAGAGAGAGAGAGAGAGAGAGGAAGAGAGAGAGAGAGAGAGAGAGAGAGAGAGAGAGAGAGAGAGAGAGAGAGAGAGAGAGAGAGAGAGAGAGAGAGAGAGAGAGAGAGAGAGAGAGAGAGAGAGAGAGAGAGAGAGAGAGAGAGAGAGAGAGAGAGAGAGAGAGAGAGAGAGAGAGAGAGAGAGAGAGAGAGAGAGAGAGAGAGAGAGAGAGAGAGAGAGAGAGAGAGAGAGAGAGAGAGAGAGAGAAGAGAGAGAGAGAGAGAGAGAGAGAGAGAGAGAGAGAGAGAGAGAGAGAGAGAGAGAGAGAGAGAGAGAGAGAGAGAGAGAGAGAGAGAGAGAGAGAGAGAGAGAGAGAGAGAGAGAGAGAGAGAGAGAGAGAGAGAGAGAGAGAGAGAGAGAGAGAGAGAGAGAGAGAGAGAGAGAGAGGAGAGAGAGAGAGAGAGAGAGAGAGAGAGAGAGAGAGGAGAGAGAGAGAGAGAGAGAGAGAGAGAGAGAGAGAGAGAGAGCAGCCAAACTGCCGGATGTAAACAAACCCAATTTCCCCATGCTTTTTTTTTATGATTAGCCCACCGGCAAAGGTCACTGACCCACATTGAGCCTGAGGGGAAAAAATTTAATACTCCTGTAATAATAATAATAATTCAGATAAGGAAAAAAAAAAAAAGCTGCCTATCTACCTATTGGACAAACTAAAATCGTTCCGGACCACGGGAGTTTCCGGACCACAGAATGCCGGACTAGAGAGGTACAACCTGTAATAATAATTATACATATAAACTTTATATATACAGTACAGTATATATATATATATATATATCCCATATTCACCCATAGATAAGTTGTTGGTTTCATTACATCCTAAGCAAACAGCTGACCGACCAGCCAGCCAGCACCATGTTAATGCAATGGTGTCATCCAGAGGATGATTATGAGAAGGGAAGGAGTTGTTTCTGTACTATAGAACTACTTTTTATACAATATCTATATGTTACTGTATTTTTTGTTATATACAGTATGATATTTAGTATTTATTAAGGCAGTTTTGAAAAAAAAATTTATTTTGGCCTTTGCAACCTAACTCATTATTTCCATTTAAATCAATTTAACTAAAATTCGCAATTTGATAATTTACGATGTCTTCTGGACTGGTAGCTAAACGGCAAATTATCAACACTCCACTTTATAATAACTGGTTTATTTAATAAACAAGGTAGGAATTTTTAAACTTAAATAAGCAAGATACTGCTGTATTTAGAATAGCAAATTTGTATTACAGCAAAAAAATATTAAATTGAATTTCCAGATTTTAGTAATTATCTAAAAATTTCTTGCTATTAAATACCCTAATAATAATGATTAAAAATTAAATGCACTTCCATCTAATAGAGATTAAACAAATAAGTTCAAATAGTACAAAACTTTGCATATACATACAGTACTGTACTGTACTGAATAATTATACAACTTATGTAATGAAGACACGTTACCATCTTTTGCTTTTAACTTGTATCTTCCTCCTCCACCATTAGCTTGTATCTTACGCTCCACAATAATCATGTCACCATACAGGTCAAGCTTGTAGGCATCTCTCCCACTGTTTTTTAATGCAATCTCAATTGTAGCAGATTGTTTTCCATACTTCACTAATTCTGTGAAAAAAAAACATTAATATTCAAATGGTTTCTTATCTCAGTTGGTGGAGCATTTGCCTCACAAATAAATGAAAACAGGTTTGCTTCCTGACCAAAATAAAGAACTGGATTCCTTCTGAGTAACCTATCAATAGTTTTATCAATGGAAGAACAACCCTTTGGTGGACCAGCTTCCTACCAAGGGGGTGGCAGCATCAATGCTAAAAGTCAGCTCCTGTCCAGCCATCCTGTATGATTGAAGTACATGATTGTCCAGTTCTAAAAATATTCAAATTCTCAGTCACCTATCCGACCTCAACTTGTCTGTGAGATGTGACGCCAAGCCCACACAACAGATGCCATGGGTGGATTCCTATATTCAGTCGTGTATTGTACAGTATAGTCTCGATTTACGCGGATTTCCTTTACGCGGATGGTCATTTACGCGGCACCTGGCCAGACCGGCAATTAATAGTTACGCAGTACATTCCATCATTTACGCGGGAAGCAGCGCGGGTAGGGTGCGCACAAGGTCGCCCAGTCAACAAAATATTACCGAGTTCTTCACCCGCCACCTACCACAGCCAGCCCAAGTCAGTGATAGTAATAGTGAGGATATGGACTTTGAGGGGTTTGACAAAGAGGCCCTGCAAGCCTCTGTGGTGGATAGTGATACAAGTGATACAGGTGAGGGCCAATAATCTGCCCACTGCCTCGGAACCAACCCCCCATCCCCGTGTGCCCAGCCATCTCTTCTACTAACGTAAGTGTTAAAAAACCTAATATTATTGATATTTCTCTTAAATATTAATTGTGTGTGCATACCATCATAAAATTGAGATGTTATTTTTACTACAAGGTACGTATTGTGTCGAATAAAGGGTAGTCTGGGGGTCGGCCCAGTCTCTATTTCAATTAATCCCATATGTTCTGTTATTTCGTTTACGCGTTTCTCGTTTTACACGGACCTCCACGGGTTCAATTGACCGCGTAAACCGAGACTATATTGTACTTGGTAGGTCCAGCTTCAGTACTGTACTGTATGTCACACTGTCAGGAAATATCTCCATGTGTACCTCTACTTGTAAAACAAGATTTAAAAACAAGATGGGGTAAGTAATGTTGTAAAAGGGGTATTATACATGCACACATACTACCTTACAACCCTGTACTAAATAAATACATTTGAAATATCCCAATGAACATTCCTTTTGTAAATGCTAATATTTACATACTAACCACACTTACGATGTAGCAAAATTAGCAATTACTGAAAGAGATACCGTACTGTACATACCTTTAAGATTGTTTCCTCGATTTGTTGTTCGGCTGCTACCACCTAACCCAACTATTATTGCTGTTAAAATTGCACTCTTACCACTTCCATTTCTTCCCTGTAAAACAGAATTTAACCAAATACTATAGCAGAAAAATTCCTTATCATATTAAACTTTAAAAGTATAACAGAGAGTGTATGCTTAAAATACTATTAAATATATCAAAATATACTGGTATACAGTATACTGGTTCCCCATTATGGATCTGTCTAATCTTCCCACCGAACCTACATCTTCCTATAGCATAAACAGAAATTAAGATAAGCAGTAAATAACAAAATGCTTTGACTTCACTATACGGTAAGTAGACACTAACCTTTATAAGATCTGGTATCAAACTCACCTGCACCAAGTTGATTTGTGGTGAGAAGGCACACATCATATTGTCGAGACACATGAAATTTTTTACCGTCACATACTCTAAGATCCCACTGGATGCACTCTGCTGAAAATCAATAAGCAGGTCTATATTCAAGAATAAAAAATATTTTCAACCAATTTTTCCCTTTGCTGAGTATAAATGTTTTCCCAGCAGTGTTTAGTCTTACCAGGTTTGCATCTACAAAATCTATTGCAACTGTAAAAAATTAAATGCCCTATCCATATTTTTATTTTTACTCAAAAATGTTTAACTTGTGACTGTAAGAATTGGTTCATATTAAAAAAATATATATATTTTATTTAAGAAAAAACTTGCTATAAAATTTACGAACTCAATCTCTACATGAAACATAGTAGGAGTGGCTGCCTCTGTATTCCCTTATTATACAGTACAGTATAGTCTTTGTCTTCCAAAATTCCTGGGTTCTTTATAGTCATGGGAACAAAGCATCATGTTAAATTTAATAAACTCTGACATTCACAATACAGTACAGTATCTTTGTTTAGATAACAACTAGAAATAATTTGATGTTATCATAACACTTATGTGCTGTATACAGGTTGGTCCCATATAACATTACCCCAATTAGTGTTGTTTTGCTTTAATGGCCTCAGTCAGTTTGGGAACACTATAAGTCACAAAGTTTCTCATTTACTCGACGAAGTTATAAAGTTGTGACATTAAACTTTGAATTGAGTGCCAAGCAAACTATACACTTCCTACTGCAGTGATAAAATGGAATCAGCTGTACAGTGTAACACCACCACCCCTCAAGTTTTACACTACCACTGTGTCTGTGTGGGGTACAGAGACCTTGAATTATGGATATCTGATTTCAAGAATTTTGCATTTCAAAAGTTACAAACAAGGAAACATTTATATTTAAGGAATAAAATTTTTGCTCTTATGGAATTTTCTGGTCTAAGAAATACAATACAGAAAAAATAAATTACTGTATGATCCTCTGTAACATCCAATATTTGATGCAACACATATACAGACACTCTTCACGTTATGGATTTCCAAATTTATGGATACGTTCTCTCCCCTAAGTACATTTTCGGGTTTTGGACGAGTATCCGTTGTTACTTACATCAAATAGTGCAGCACAGTGCGTAAGAGACCTGCAGAGTAAGCGTAAGGCAGCTGGGTGAAGTGTCCTGTAAGGGGCTATTTTATTTTCAGTCATATTGTTAGATCCCCTACACATCATCTCCAATTTTTTTTCGTCAATTGCACTTTGGGGAGCATCCGGCTGAAGCACGAAATTCGTTAAAAATTGATCAATCAATATCAATTTCCTGTCAGCAATTAAGGACACCAGATACATTGCTGCTATACCCCTGAATCAGTTCTGCCTGATACCTGATTATTCCCTTATATTCTTATCAATTTTCAAAATCCTACTTCCCCATAACATCTCGCTAGATTACGTTGAAATTCATGTAGAGTATATGTAATTTACTCCTCTTGAACGTGACGTACAAATATTTCTGATTATCACTTTTGTTTTGGGTGCATGATTATTTTTTCCTAACTTACCATTTTTCCTCAAAATATTTATGAAAATAAGCCAGCAAATAATAAACTAAGCCAAATATAAAGAAAATCTATATGTTCAGCCATGCACAATATGTTATTCTACTGCAGTAGTTAGTTTTTGTTTATTAAAATCGGCCCATAAATAGCCGAGCCTAAGGACTTGAAGGTTAGAAAAACTCGTTCTGAGACACGAGCTGATTTGGTGGCGCAAGAGCAACAGCAGGTCGAATTTCTCCCCCGCTTCTTTTGTGTGATACTGTGGTGTAGCAAAAGGCATACTGTATACAGTACTGTTCTATGCATTATTTATAAGCATTTTCCCTTTTCAGTCGTGTTATTACTAGCATTAACAATGTAAATTCAAATATTGCCACAATGATATAAAGATCATTTTGGAATTTACTGGCTCATTCATATCTGCATTTTTTCCTTCATATCTATTTCTATCATAATTTCACGGGCTGATAAATTTTACCGTCATCCCGCGGGCCACATCTGACCATCCCAAGGGCCACATTTGGCCCGTGGGAGGGACATGAGTTTGACACCCCTGGTTTATGCCAAGAATTTTTTCTTTTATTTATTTGATTTTTTTTGGGGGGGAGGGGGTGATAAAGCAAAAAATATTCACCATGCACTGTCTCACCTGCTCTGGGGCCTCAGAGATGTGATCTTAGAATTGGAAAACTCAAAACTTATTTCGTGCACGAGAGGGTTAATTGTGTTGTAAAATGACTGAATAGCACCCAGGTGACAGTAAGAGTACAGGACCTGCTCATAAATATAAAGTATAATAAATCTGGAACAGAAAATCTACTGAGATAATGAGGCAGCAACCACACGTAATTTGCGAGATGGAAAACTTACACTGTGGATGAGCAAATTGGCACCAGGATTTAAGGTAAATGGAATTACCTTAATTGAATTTGTGTACTTAACTTTCTTTCCTATGGTTCTATGGATAGCCTCCAGGAATGGAACCCATCCGTATCAACATTACAGTATTGTATTGCACTCAGACTTACCAGATGAAACCTCACAAGAAATGCTCAGCACTATTGGGTCTAAACCAAGAAGGAATTTATATTGTCTAATGCCAGGGTATTTGGGAGAATGTTTGTGCACATTGTTCTCTTTAAATCTGTCACATTTCTATTTTAAATATGAAGTTTGTAGTGAGTTACCGCATTTAATATCAATTCATGTTCCTTGATTCACCAGTGACATTATAGCAAAACATAATGAATAGGAGTAATGTAAATAAAGGGCTTACTGTATAAAAAAAAAAAAAAAAGGTAATATACGACTCGTGACTGTCAGCGGTTCAGTAATTATGAGGTGTTTTAGACAATTTTGTATGCTGACTGCTTTCATTTCTATTAATTTTCTTGTGGAAATGCTTAGTTTTCTATATATATAGGCGAGTTAAGATAAAGGTTAGGTTTGATTTTGTTTGGTCAGGTTAGCACATGATTTCAGCAATTTTTATATTTTTTCCCAGCATAATACAGTATCCTCTAATAAAATCAGTGAAAATTGGGTATTTAAAACCCATTTTCAATGAAAAACAGCGGACAGTCTAGATCCGAATAAATACCAAAATAAGTACCTGTACTTTATTCACAATTATGAGATTTTTGCAGCAAATAACTACCTCTTGTTGTGACAGCTGCAAACTAGAGCTAATGTTATTGCTGTACACATGGGCACTTTTGTGTCTCTTGCGACTTGGTCCTGCACTGATTTCATCAGGGTCATCTTCATCCTGGGATCTCTGTGCAGACATCTACAAAACAAAGAATGCAGTACATGAGAAAGATTTCTATACGGGCCCATAACGGGTCCTGGGGGGGTGAAAAAAAAAAGAAATTAAAAACAGAAGAGAAAAAGACTACGTATATTAATCTGGTATCCAACTGCAAATATAATAAAATGAATATGATTTTGATGGAAAGATTTTCTCTTTTAACAAAAAAGGTAAATACTACTGTATTCATCTTCATCCCATTATCACTAGGATTCGTTTATAGGTTAGGTTAGGTCACTTAAAAAGCACCAAAATACACTAGCAAAATAGTCTCATACCAATTGGCAAAATTGGGATAAAGAATTTTTACCAAAAATACATACAGTGAGTTCTGCTATAACGCGTGTTTTGATAAAGCGAATTTGCTCTAACGCGATTTATGAATTAGGAACGATATTTGTATAACGCGAACGCTTGTTTGCTATAACGCGATTTTTGCTTACTATTCCTCCAATTTTGTGGTATTAACTGTGAATATGGTAAAGAAGAATATCTCCAAGAAGCGTTCTGGTGATAGAATTCCCGGTGATGATCGTAAAAGAAAGGATATAACACTTGAAGAGAAGCTCGATGTTATCAACCTCAAAATCACCCTTCTCCCCCATCAAGTTACATTCATATTTTTTCAAGGTAAAGTGTTACATTTACTGTATGATTTCATTATTAGATATGAATGTAACATTTATTTAGACTGTGCTATCCTTTGTGTTAGGCTAACTACTAAATTTTTTCGATTTCGAGTAATCTGTACCTAACCCTATTTTCTCCATAAGCCCTGTTATTTTTATTACGCGATTTTCTACAACACGATATTTTACAAGAACACAATTATCGCGTTATAGCAGAACTACCAGTATAAAATATTTACTCTGTAAAAACTACAACTCTCGGTAACCAGTTTCTATAGAAAGAATTAATATTTTGCTATTTGGACTTCAGATATAGATTACTTTGCCTTTCAACAATTTTGAATAGTCATTACTTTGGAGGTAATGTCTAAAGTTGAATTATTAACCGTAAATACTCCTCCGAAAAATCTGCATATTGCCTCATGTCGTCTGTTTGTTTACAACCAAACAGCTCAGTTCAAGTGTACTCTCACGTCCATTAAAAAAACATAAAACTACACCATGACGCTTCAACAAAGTTGCTTCCATTGGTACCATATATCAAAATAAGTACCCTGTACTGTACTTTTTGTTTAATATGGCAGGGGGGCCAGGGGGCAGAGCCCTCAGGCCTGAAAGTTAGGCAAGTTTCTTTGGTTGGTTAGTTCAATATGTCTGACATTTTCTCATAAATGGGGATTTCCCAAAGAACATGAAGATCAAATTTCAACAAAGCACACCAAAATACACCATAAAAAAATATTTC
Organism: Homarus americanus; assembly: GCF_018991925.1. NCBI lineage: Eukaryota > Metazoa > Arthropoda > Malacostraca > Decapoda > Nephropidae > Homarus > Homarus americanus. The sequence goes on from NW_024750852.1 coordinate 6,213,140, forward strand.
CCTGTAAAAAACGAAGGGGACGTTAAAACAAATCTTTACCTTAATACTATATTGATTTTTTTTTTGGGGAGGTGTAATTCACAAATATGACAATACAGCACAGAAAAATTCGCTTATATCGCATTTCTCCAACTGTTATGATATATTAATCTTCTAGTGTATTTTGGTGTTTTATAGTTACACTGTGTTATTGGAATATCAACCTGGCAAAAGCTACGCAAAATCCAGTGTAATAGAAAAAAGTGAATATTTTGCCATGAATGGCTAAGTCTCTACTAACACTATTTTACTGTGAATGCGCTCTGATTGGCTAATCATCCATTTCTGGCAAACAACGCGAAAACAATATGTGACCATGACGCTGACGGCATTTGGCATTTATTTCACCGTGAGTCGATCATTGTGTAACTATAAACATATTTAACTAAAATATGTTTGATTTTTTTTCTACAGATGTTATTATAAAACAGGCGACATTTACTAGAACCTGACCTAACCAACCACAGAAACCTACCTACCTAACCTTACCTAACTTCCTAGCCAGGGGATGGACCCCCTGTCATATTAAATAGAAAGTACTTAGTCAGAGCGCACTCATGGTAAAATAGCATTAGTAGGAACTTAGCTGGTCATGGCAAAATATCCACTGCATAAGAAATACAAGAAGCTGAAGCGTTGTGGTTAGTTCCAGTTTGCTTCAGGGAACTTGGCTGGAAAATGTCATGATTAAAACCAATGTTATACTCTTAATTATGAATGTGTTCATGAGGAAGTACTTTTCACAGCAATACCGTGAAATATAACTGGGTTTGTCTTCATACAACAATCAATTACCACTTCCTCAACACCATGGCTCGCCGCTTCCCCCCCAACCTATGGGTATGTTAGGTAAGGTTCTATTAGGTTCTATTCAGTGTCATCTCCATTTTTGTGTTTATTATCATGATATTAGTGTGTAGAACAAATTTCAACCAATTTCAGCCTAATTCGGGCTGTGAATCACTTCTCGACTAGTATTTGGTGTCAGAAAGTCACAAAAAATTGGAAAACTTACTTTAATCTGAGTTAATAGATCGCGTGCATGTACTTAACCTAACCTAACCTAACCTCGACTAGTATTTGGTGTCACGAAGTCACAAAAAATTGGTAAACTTAATTTATTCCGAGTTAATAGATCAAGTGCATGTACCTAACCTAACCTAACCTAACCTAACCTAACCTAACCTAACCTAACCTAACCTAACCTAACCTAACCTAACCTAACCTAACCTAACACAACTCAGATTAAATTAAGTTTACCAATTTTTTTTTACTTTATGACACCAAATAATAGTCGAGAAGTGATTCACAGCCTGAATTACGCTTGTACGACCATCATTTGACTTCATTGCGGCTATATTTGGCATATGGGTAATTCCTCGCTCCGTCGGTACATGCACGCGATCTATAAACTCAGATTAAAGTAAGTTTTCCAATTTTTTGTGACTTTCTGACACCAAATACTAGTCGAGAAGTGATTGGCAGTCCGATTTATTCATCTAGGACCATTATTTGACTTCATTCCGGCTATATTTGGCTACATTTGGGTAATTAGTCGGACCGCTCTTCTACACCTTTGCCTCCAGTTGGCAGCATTCTATCACTACTCTGAACCGATTGTGTATACTTTTATATAGAACCATTCTAGCCCATAGCCCACATAATATAGACTCAGGAGAAGTGTCATCAACATGCCGCTATCGTTGTCTAATTCTGGTTACTCTTTCTATTCTGCAGTACAACATAAACCCTGTACTTCCAACTCAAAAAAATCAAAGAGCAAGTTGGGTACAAGTGATCTTAGGTATGAGTTGGCGTGAGTACGAGTTAACTTTATTGAATACGAGTTATTTTGGGTATGAATTGGCGTGAGTACGAGTTAACTTTATTGAATACGAGTTATTTTGGGTATGAATTGGCGTGAGTACGAGTTAACTTTATTGAATACGAGTTAACTTTATTGAATACGAGTTATTTTAGGTATGAGTTGTCCTGGGTACGAGATGACCCTAACCCAGCATATAGTATACCTGTACTGTACTGAATACAAACTTTTAAACATTCAAAACCAATATTGTAAACTTCTAACAATTGTATTGATTAACAACATGTATCTACCATTACGTGAGTCAATAGTCAGTACTTTAACCATTATAGTTTACTTTACTGTCCATTACTCACCGTGTGCAGGAGAATATAAGTTAATGTTTCCTTCACTAAGTCTCTCAGTTATCAGTGGCGCCAATTTCCTTCTTCTAAACTCGGGTTATGAACACAAGATGATAATACAGCTGCAACGATTTAATTTTTTAATTTTGTAGAATAAATTATAAAAAAATTCGCTATATAATAAGAGGTAATACTTTTTTTTATAATCCGATCAATATTAATATACATCAAAGTTTAAATATCTATTCACTTTGGAATACGGATATAAAATGTAAAAGATGGTGCGTACCGTGAGTTACCAAACAGCCTTTATGAGGAAGACTTATACCAACTGCCTGGGGAAGGAGTAAAGCTCGTGACCCTATTCCTTGCCTATGCCTCTATACAGTATTGCCTTCAGTATGAGACTTTTAATTTATTATTAATACTTACCTAGTTAATGTTATTAGACTATTTCAATTCATTATGTACTATATACCATATGACATGCTGGATATCAATCAATACAGTCTCACGTAAATGATTTATATATATAGATGTTGTAGTGTTACTTCGCTCCCATATACATGCACAAGTGACTCGTTTACATGGTATATACTGTACTTGTGGGGCAACATTTCATATGGTTGTGTTTTCAGTTATCATTATTACTAATGGCTTGTAGTGGATACTCTCCCCTAACTTCCTGCGTTTTGAGGACAGACGGTTCGACACAGCACTGACCCACATTGTGTTCACAGAAGAGGGTATGAGAAATAAACTATCAAAGCTAAAGGTCCATAAGAGTCCCGGCCCTGACATGGTGCATCCTAGAGTGCCAAGAGTTGTGCAACGAGCTTGCCGAGCCCCTGAAGATCCTGTTTTGTAAATGACTGGATGAACAAAAGGTCCCCAGTGAATGGAAAGTGGCTTATGTGAGTCCTATTTTCAAGAAGGGCGATCGTCACTCCATGAACAACTATAGACCGGTGACCCTGACTAACACAATATGTAAAGTACTTGAGAGTACTGTATTATCAGAGATGCCGCAATGGAACATCTACGAAACAACATTGTAAAGGATTGCCAATGTGGTTTTATGCTGGGACACTCCTGCTTAAAATAATTGCTCAAGGTATTGGATATTTGGACCCATATTCTGGAACTGGGTGGTAATATCGACAATATTTACATAGATTTTGCCAAGGCTTTCGACAGTGTACCCCTCGAGAGGCTGAAAATCAAACTGGAAGGGTACGGAATTCGAAGAAATGTCCTAGCGTGGATAGAAGACTTTCTACATGACTGCAAGCAGTGTGTGGTGATTAATGGCACGAAATCATCATTCGTACCTGTCACAAGCGGGGTACCACAGGGTAGCGTATTGGGCCCGCTGTTGTTTGTTTGTTTCATAAATGACATGCCTGACGTTGTACACTCCATACAAATGTTTGCCGATGACACCAAATTATTCGGGAAATCAAGAACCATGCGGACTGTGAAGAGCTGGAGAAGGATCTCTGTGAGCTCCAAGAATGTTCAAAGAAATGGCTGCTGAGATTCAATGTCATGAAGTGTAAGAGGATGCACCTGGGGCGTACCAACGGTAAGGAGGCGTATCATATGTCCCAACGAGATGAAGAAACTGCACTATTTGCAACTGAATGTGAGAAGGACCTAGGTGTGTATGTTGACAATGAGCTGATGTTCTCGGGCCATTGCGAGAAGAAGGCAAATCAGGCAAATAAATTATTGGGTCTTATAAGAAGGTCGTTCAGATATCTAGACGGTCTGTCCCTCGTAACGATCTTCAAGAGTGAAGTGCTTCCCCATCTGGAGTACTGTCACCCCGTCTGGTCCCTGAGATATGCTCGGGACTGTCAGTTGGTTGAAAATGTTAAAAGGAGGGCCACCAGACTGGTGCCTGCACTTCGGCACCTCAGCTACCCTGAGAGATTGGAGTGCCTGAACTTGCCTAGCTTATACTACAGACGGGCAAGGGGTGACCTAATTGAGGTGTATAAGCATCTCAAGAGGCACTACTCAGTCGAGTGTCCTTACTTGGAGCTGGCGGACGTTCGCCCCACAAGGGGTCACAGCTCAAGATTGAAGAAGCCACAAGTCCAGAAAAAAGTGAGGGCAAACTTTTTCGGAGTGAAAGTTGTGAACACTTGGAACAATCTACCAGAAAGTATTGTGACGGCACTGAGTGTGAGCTCTTTCAAGACCAGACTTGATCAACACTGGAGCAGGTTCAGGTACATTCAGGAGCCAGTGCATGCCCAGTACTTGCCAACAGTGCGTAACAGAGACGTGACCGATCGCCCAACCGGCTAACGAGTCGATCATTTGGTGAAGAGGATAAAAGTAAAAAGTACAACTGCAGGTTGATCACTTGCCATCTGCTTACCAGCCAATCAGCAGCGAGTACCACAGACTGGGCCTCACTCACGGACTGCGCGGTGATTGGCCCGTTACCGCCTTCACCTCAGCCAATCAGCAGCACCGCTCACTTCACACTTCTCTACCTGAACCTTGTTGGAAAAATCCACCAGAGCTGAGGTGGATTTTTCTTCGTTTCTCATTTTCTTCTCCAAGTAAACATCTATCAACTACTGAATCTCATGTGTCTTCAGGTGTTGCAACTCAACATGGGTGATCACTCCCCATGTGGCGTTATCACAGAGATTGACCTCCACCTCGATGGGGACGTCGTTGATGAATGTAATATAGTATCCTTAAGTTGTTCGGCCTGCCCCCAGTCGACAAAGGTAACCATGAAGCCACCACTCAGCTGATGGACGACCTTCTTAACCCCGTTTATACCACACGATCTTCATGGCTAGGGTTTTGTCTCGAAATGTGGTGTGTTGTTGCCCAGAGGAAAGAGAGGAGGGAAGGTAACTGATGTCTGAGGGACCCCAAGGTGTGTCTCCCAGGGCCTGCAGCTTAGTAAGAGGGAAAAATGAAAAGGGGGTAAATAGTAAACAAATACAGTACTGTACAGTAATTAAAAATCATAAATCATATCTTAGAGACGAGAAGTCTTTGAGTACAGTACTGCAATAATTACAAAAAGCATCTACAAATAAAGAGTGAAAACAACGCTCGCTTCCTGTTCTAGGGGTCGGTGGTTCAATCTCCGGGCACTCCCTATTCACCCAGTTGTAAATGGCTACTTTACGTTTACAACTTGGGTAAGTGAATGTGGCTGAGTGCAGTACTGTCCATGCTGCCTCCTTGTGTACTGAAGAATTAGTATACAGTAGGCTGTATCCACACTGTCCCGAATGGGTAGTCATGCTTATTGAACCCACTTTCACTTTATCTACAAATAATTACATCACATCTATCAATCAAATGGAAAATTAAATACCCTGTACTGTACAAAAAAAAAATTTAATGTTTTCATTTATTGACTACCGTACTGACTACATAAAATGCCCACATTAATGCAAGCTGTCAGCAAAATAACATTTGTCTGTCATTATTCTCTCAAAGCCAACACGTTATGAATAAAATTTGAGTATTGTAGGTAAGTTTTGTATTAATCCAGAATAACAGTAACCGTATGGCTTCATAAGAGTACACACACCAAAAAAAAAAAAATTGAAGTCACAAAATTTTTTAAGATAAATATTTCTCACAACTGAAAATACATGAATGAAGCTGAAGCACACACATACATTAAGTAGTGTACAGTGCTATAAAATATAACCTCAAAACTACTGTGGGGCTTTACCTTAACTATATAGATCTGTTGAATTAGTAACTGTTAGATGCTAAGGCCAAAGTAAATTACAGTATACTGTATACTGTACAGTATTGATTCTCTACCTTAATTTGATCTCCTAACAGACGTTAATATAATGTATTTAGTTAAGATAGAATTTCGGAATAATTTTGATGCAAATGTATATTGGACGTAAATTTTGTGCGAAGCTTATGTCTAGTAGGAACATTCTTACATATTCAGTTATGAAGAATAGTCAAAGACTGAACCTTGTGACTCAATATACTGTACTGCTTACTGTAGATATAAAATAACCCAGCATCAGTGAGTTCCTTTATACTGTAGTGAGGTAATGGGGTGACCAACCATTATCCCACTCAAGAGTGCCTTCCATACATATAATTTACATTATTGCATCACTTTATATCCTACCACAGTACATTCTGTAATGCACTGCAAATCTGGTACATGTACAGTACAGTATATACAAGACATGATAATTATATTTATGAATGATTACTCGAATATAAAAAAACACATTCATAAAAAACAACAGAAATAAATACAATAAAGATGAATTAAAAAGATATAAATATTTTTTAATTACCTTTACAAGATATTTGATACTGTACTACATTATTATATTAATTCATCTACAAATTGTACCACAGGTCTCAGGGTATCACTATGACAGATCTGCAGGCAACTGTACTGTACACTCAACTAAAATAAAAATTTGTTTCTGACATTGTAATGTTCCTCCATGGATATAATAATACACATGTTCATTATTTCATTGTATTAACCTTCTCAAGTTGCCAAAAAGACACTGATCAGAATTGTACTCTAATATTCACCATTTTGATGAGTTCTTAACTCCAGTAACTTCTGGAGCTGATACAACAGTAATCATCACATGTTCAACAGTAAAAACATCCCGTGTTGTTTTTAGCCATACCTGTACTAACACTCGGAGGTATAGTACAATACTGTATTAAGCCCAACCATAAAAATAATCCTGTATATGAGCGATAGGGGTTGGGTGTAAATGGGACAGCCCAGTATGGCCCGCTGCAGTGTCCTTCACTCTTATGGTCTTTTGGACATAAAAAAGTCCCATGTTCACACCAGCTCATAGTGCTGTTATTGTTTTGATGATTCACTAATGAACCACTGGGATATATCACCATTTATATTAATTACTGGGTGAAGTTTTACTATAACTACCATAAGTATTTTGATGTTTAGATTCGAAATAGGCTATATTGGGTAAATTTTATATTTTGGTCATCCCTGTACTTAGATATGCAGACTATGTTTATTTTTCTGATGGTTTGCGATGTATTATGAACGATTTTGACCTTCATTTCTATTGGAAATCACTTGTTTTGGATTACTATCACCCCCCCCACCCCTTTACCGATGTATGTTAAGCTAACCTTGTAACTCATCATACCTTGTATTTTCTTATGCGATCGAAAAATGTTTTGCGCCAGAAATCCTGTAGAGATAATGTGTCTTATTGTTTAAAGTACTTAATCCCATAGTTAGAATCTTAAGGTTCTCCAAATGTCCAAAACCAAAATACTGTAATACCAATAATGTTTGGAATGTTTATACTATTAAATTTGTTATATGGCCAGCTAATATCCATTGAATTAGTTTATTTGCTTAGTAATATTTATATATTCAAAATAGTATTACTGTGTTGCACAATAAAGAACAATTAATTATCTAATAATATTTATTTACCGAGCCAATCAGCCGAGAAGGTTGGACAACTACAGCTGGCTGCCTCCCGCTGGGAAATTCATCCCAGCCAGTGACGTCACAACCAATCACAGAGATTTTTGCAGTCACATGACTTTTTAGCAACTTTAACCCTTATTTTTGACACCTGACACCTTTTGGCCCAATTTATTTAAAGTATCATTACCATAGTGAATTTAAGAGTTTTCTTTACCCATTTTACGAAAAAATTCTGACCGTCGACTCGTCCATTCCAATCCACTCCATAAATTACAAGAGATAACTCTTGAAGTAACAGCCATAACAAAAATACACTTTTGAGTCTTAATTAGTTTTCAGTACAGTACTTAACAGGTAAAGCCAGAATAATTCCCTCTAACAAACCTCAGTACTGAATTGTACACTCACTCACCCAGGAATACAGTTCAGTACAGTACCTTAATATTGTGCAACACAACATAAAACCTACATGTGGTTATTATCATTGTTCAAATAATACACACTACTGTACTGTATTACCCCGCTTTACACGGTTTCACTTTCCGCGATTTCTCATTTACGCGGTACCTTGCCAGAACCGGACTTTCACTTTCCGCGGTGCATCTACTCATATACGTGGTGAAGTATAATTTTTTTTTTTATTTAGCTCATAAAATTCATACAAATTACCCGGCCAGAAAATAATTAACATTGCTGGAATTCTTGTATAGTAGTTTACATTCAAAATATTCCTGACCTGCAAGGAATCCAGAAATGTCAATTATATTATCCTAACTTTAGTCTGAGGTATTATTTACTAAACGTTAAAATCTAGTGTTTTCACCCAAACATTTCTCAGAGGTAGGAGCTAGTGAGCTGGGGAGAGGATTTGAGTCCATTATTTGAATGGACATTAACCTGGCGACTGTATTTCTCTTAAATATTAATTGTGTGAGCATACCATCATAAAATTAAGATGTTATTTTTACTACAACATAGGTATTGTGTCTGAAAAGTGGGATTTGGTGGTGGAGCCAGTCTCTATTGGAATTAATCCCATATGTTCTGTTGTTCTACGGTTTCACTTTCATGCGTACCCTGTGAGTTCAATTGACCGCGTAAATCAGAATTATACTGTATTATTATATATATATATATATATATATATATATATATATATATATATATATATATATATATATATATATATATATATATATATATATATATATATATATATATATATATATATATATATATATATATATATATATATATATATATATATATATATATATATATATATATATATATATATATATATATATATATATATATATATATATATATATATATATATACTCGATTATGAGAAATTAGGTTAACAATTTGCCTTCCATAAGGATCTTCAATTGATTTAACGAACAAAAATTCGGTTAACTATCATCTACTTAACCCACTCCTCAACATGTTTTCGCTAGTAATTGACCGGCAACCAGCTTTTAGTATCAGTCCGCCAATACATTAATCGGTTCTAGGGCTTAAATTCCTTACTATTTTAGTAAATATCAAGAAGTTTATACTATTCAATAATTTTAAAAGTTTAATATTCAATTTTTTAGTGATTTTAACAATTATTGAACATAATTGAAGGTAAAGTGACTAGTTTAATGTGCGGCATCCAGCCTCATAACACAGCAAACAGGCGTTAGTCTCTCTCTGTTTTCACTGGAGGTAACATCTTGCTTGAGACTCTTCAACTAAACGCTTTTTTTCTGTGTTTCCAAGCAAATTATTGGTCATTTTGAAATATATTTTACATATTGACAATATATAATGCAGTGCAGTGTTGATTTAAAGAAAATAATCTTGAATTACACCGAGAGAGCTAAAATTTTATTGGTGAAATGGCGCCATGGGGTGACTTCTCTTCCACCTCAATGCCTTCTCTTCTTCCTTCTCCTCCACCCCCATTCTAAATCCCATCATCATCATCATCATCATCATCATCATCATCATCATCCAGGAGCCTTCTACATACACACTTCAAAGTAAGTGAACTTTTCTACCATTTTTGTTGAATTTAGGAAATTTTCAGTGAGCTGGAACCAATTACCCAAAAACCCATTGAAACAATGGTTTCGGTTAACGAACTTTTCGGTTAACGAACGACCTTCTGGAACGGATTGAGTTCGTTAACCGAGGGGTCACTGTATATATATATATATATATATATATATATATATATATATATATCAGATTTACCTGTGCATATCAACACTAAAATCAGACCATATTG
>NW_024750852.1:6225586-6473086 GCF_018991925.1 Homarus americanus
AAGAAACCTGTACTATAACCAAATGCTGTACAGTATTGTTCTGAGAAAATAAATCCAATCTAAAGACACAAGTCTACTTCAAAAATTAAATGGTTACAGCCTGATGCAGGCCAAATGAAAAATTAATAATAAGACCTGGAGACTAGACTGTTCTCAAAACAGCACAAACATGTTTCAGCAACCTAATTTATCCAAAAGTCTTGAAGTGAAGACTAGAATTAAATATCCAATACATAAGTCTGAAAAGCCTATACAGTAGTACTGTACCTTGAAAATTATGCACTACAGTACAGTACTGTGTTTTCAAGTTATTAATCAGTTGTGATCTTAAACTTGTTACTTCTATAATCCAAAATTCATACTACATATTCCTAAACCCCTGTCTTCAAGCTATGACCTTAAACCTTTCAGTATCATGTGACCTTCACATCTCTTGACTCGGGAATTTGTCAGAATGAGCAAGTTAAGTTAACTAACCCAGTCTCACTTATCAATCTATAAGTTTTCACAAAATATTACCTATGGAACCAGACATTTTGTAAACATTTGAACTTAAAAATTTGAAAGCAACAGTTTAAACTGTTCAAGTGTCTTGATACTAAAACACAAATTAAAACTGTTAAGATTAACATGTCAAATTTCCAACAAGCATTAACAATCATAATGTGAAGTTGTTTAAACTATTAATAGCTTCCAAATATTTTCTTTAATATATTTTCTATGCAATTGATGCATTATTGTGTAAATTTTTAAGCCATCTTCACTTTACAAGGCATTATGTTTAGCAGCTAAAACAACTATCTGTGCATACTTTGTGGGAAACAATGAGACCATGGACGATAAATTTTGGTATATGAGGGCTGTCACTAGTCACACGTAAAATTTTGAAGCATATCGATCCCCACCTGCACAGATAGTTGTTTTAGCTACTGTACATACAGTATCCTCCAAGGGTCACCAACTATTTCGCCACATTTTTTTCTTGCACTATGAACAATAAAGCACTTCACTACATCCTCATATACAAATGAGGGACTGACCCTTAAATGTTATTTTCTAAATAGACCAGTAGTTTGGCAGTACTTGTTAAGATGCCATATAGAGGTTAATCTTGTAATTGCCCATCCCTCCCCATCATAACTGTCACCCTTAAAATGGGAGATTGGTTGCACTGGTTGCCTTCTAGAGGCAGGAGATCTAGAAGTAGCCATGTCTACCTAGCCAGTACAGTACAAACTTCATGCCAGTCACATGGCCACCATCTTGATTAAAGAATCAATCAGACATTGAGAATTAACTTCCAGTTGACTAATCAAGAGCCTATGGGAGGAGGTAGGGTATCTGAAGTGCCTGGCTAAGGACTTCCCTTCTAGGTTGGTGACCTCTGTCAGTCAGCTGTTGTTAACCATAGACAGTTAGAAAAGTGAGGAAAATCACACAACCACATACCATCCCCTTGGATAGTGAAGGAATAGATATTCTATGTAGAGCAGCTAAAACCCAATACGAGCTGTTCTCACCATAAAATAAGCACATGACATTCCTAAAACTATAAGCTGGCTCTCTGCAAGTTGCATGGAATAAATCCTACATAACTGAAGACTGAAGCATAGAATTATCAGTTTGACTTTAAAGGTATGTAACACCTACAAACTACCCCCCTAAAACATAACCAAGTCAAGACGGTGTCCTTGTGGCTGGCACATGTACAGTAACTTCATACCACTTCATGTCAGACTTTGCAGCCTTTCTTGCTTTTTAAGGGCAATAATTATGATGGGGAGGGATGGGCAATTAAATAGTTCTAAACCCTTTGGACAACATACTCTGACATGAGTTGCCTGGCAGAGGACATCAACAAGAAAATATATGCAAATCCACACACAGATATATATATAAATGTGTGTAATAACACTAGACTCAACTTGATAGATGTGATTTTTATCAACCAACAGTAAAGTAATTATCACCTTTGACTGGCATCCAGCTAGTCCCAGGACTGAGCCCTCAGGTTGGTGTTTTACTACAGTACATTAGTTGTATACCAATTTGCATATTGAATCCCCAGAACTAGATAGGTAAGCTTTATTATATAATTTCATTTAAATAATGCCATGGGTAACATTCATGTGCTCTACATTACTGTATAGTGCAGAACTAGTGGTTCCAACAGCAATGTGACTTTTATTGACAAGTGATGAAGAGAATATCATCTTTCATTGGTTCTATCTCCCCATCTAATCCCTGGTTCAAGTTCCCAGGTTTGGGAATTTATACAAATTTCACTAATCAATTGGTAATATTCTAGACTTCTAACCCATAAGCCATGGGTTCAATCCTGTGCTGAGTTGGCTACCAATCACATTAATGCACTAAATTATATATTAAACCTCACCCTAGGGTTGCCACTCTATAAATTGTGGTATATGATATAGTTGTAAACTTGGTTAAGTACTGTACTGTAATTGGGATATTGTGTCTAATCAACACAACAGTATATTCTTTAAGGGTAAAGTATATACTGCACTTGACTCTTCCATAGATATAAAACTTAGATAATTTCACTTGACCCCTCTGTAGATGTCAGACATGATCATTCTACAATCTCTCTCTCACTCTGATAGCAGAGTGCACTATCTGTCTCTTCTTAACAATCCCAGTAGATCATAGTGAAGCAAAAAATGTTTGTATGGAATCAACATACAAGACACTCATTCACTCCCCCAACAATATCTAGTGCTACTTTCTGCTTCAAGCATAGGGAAGTAACCTAAACACTTGCCTTGAAAGTCTTGCCCTAATACAAAATATAAATTAAATATATAGAAACTGTGTGTGTGTGTGTGTGTCTTATTTAATTTTAAGTGTACAGTATAGTATGCCATTATGATATACCAGTAATTCATTCATTTTTTAAGACTAATGTAATTTTATGTGTACAACAATATGATAATGTAATTTGTACATTTTTTTAGACACCATGTGGAAAAAGAAACATTAAAAAAAAGAAAGTTGGTACAAATGGAAACAATAACAAATATGAAATGCTTCTGGTATGAGGGAGTGAATGTGTTATAAAGTTGATCTTAGATGACAAATGCAATACACAGAAACTGAGGGAAAGGAGGAAAAAGGGAAAAGTTGATGAATATAAAGCATGTAGTGTGGAATAAAAAGGGGATAAGGAAGATATATGGGACAGAAATGATGTGCTTAAGAGATTGTATGGGGTGAATAGATTACAAAGAATAGGTAATGCAAAAATAATGGCTTGTGAAAGTAAAGAATTGGACCGAGACAGTTGGTTTAACGAGAAGTAAAAGAATGTATTCAGTATTTCAAAGATGGATGGGAAATAGGTACTAGAGATAGTACAAAGTGGTGAAGGCACACTAAAGCTGAGGGTGAGAGACATCCAGGAAGGAATGTGTGAGAGTGAGTGAGAGCTATATATAATTAATATCTGTTAAAAAAGATATATAAAAATCATCTTGATCTACTATCTTCAAACCAATATAAACTGCAATACGGTTACTAAACCGCATGTGATTTTTAAAGTAGTCTGGCTTAAATTCACCATTATAGTGCAGTATCTTATTTCAATTTAGCTATTTATTGATTCTAATAAATTTTGACATTTGGCTGTTTATTAAACTGTCAAAGATTTAATAATACAGTTATATTGCTGCTTTCCTCTTTAATTTATCCAAATGGGTCTCGAAAAATAGTATTAAGTGAGCAAACACAAACTGAGAAACAATAGTGAGACACAATACACATATGAGGTAAACATAACCAATTACTTGAAACCAAAACCATTCAGAATTTATGCACTGTAGTTAGTTTTTAAATATTTTTGGTGCAAAATAGAATTCATCTTGAACTAATCTGGTAATTACCAGTTGACACAATACAGAAGTGACAAAATCTGTGCCCGAGATATGCTACTACGTGCTGCACTTACAGTATCACACACACAATAAAAAAATGACAACTAATGACGGTACTACTCTAGTAATTTTAGACTAGAATACTGGGTTAATGCCCCCATGACAAATGACTTGAACAAGAAAATTAGAGTGAAACAATCTCCAATCTTGTGTGTTACCTGTACAAGCCTTAATACAATAATATCTCCGTTAGCCGGAATCCCTCAAACCCGGAACTCTCCGATAACCGGAATTTAAATTTCCTAGGAAAATCGTTCCCAAAGCTGGAATTTTCAGGAAAATTACGGATTTGGGAAAGATTTTCCAGAAAATTTCAAGAACATTTTCCCGATACCCAGAAAATTCCGGAAATGGGGGAGATTTTCTCCGGGTTTGAGAGATGAAAATCAGGCAGTTTCTGGAAATTCCGAGAAAAACTTCCGTTACCTGGAAAATTCCATGGATTAGGGATATTTTTCCGGGTTCGAAAGATGATAAAATGAGCAATTTCTGGAACTTTCGAGAAAATTTTTCCATAACCAGGAAAAATCCTGGAACGAGGGATTTTTTTCCGGCTTTGAGAGAGTTGTCTCGTTACCTGGAAATCTCTCATTCCCGGAAGTGCTCTGCACCAATTGTTCCGGCTAACAGGGATATCACTGTACAGTACTTACATTATGATAATAAAAAACACTAACTGAAAGGGTAATTAATTAACATGAAAGACTTTAAATATAACTCTTGAGAAAATAATTAGTTAATGATAAGGGTATAAATTTAAAAAAATGATTCTACTTTTGACTTGCATCAAGACCACTAAAGAGGATGCCAAAGAAACAAACCAAGCAGCACCATATATGGCTCTCAATAAATCTATATAATGTACTATAACATTCAACTAGAGTTATATATACATTAGCAGCTCACAGACCAACGATCAATGTACAGTACCATGTTTTCAAGTCAGTAACTGTCAAAACAAGGTCTCAGTAACTGCCAGTATAACCAGGTACTAAAATAAGGCTAATGTTATCAAAGGTAGAACTTGTGAAGCTTTTAATGTCATAAACATGAAAATTGTCATTCATACTTTACAACCAACAAATTTTAGAGTTATTTCCTTTGATTATCATTGATCAGTTTTTAATGTCTTTGATCAACTTCCAAGCTTCAATATGATAACTTGCATTCTTCTATACCAGATTTAATTAACATTTACTATTTAATTAGAAAGAGACACCTCATTGTTTGAATAAAAAAATAGATCACTGTTCATTACCACCAATAAATACTACATACACACACATATCTAGATCTGATATAACAAACTTTAAGATTTTTATTCCCAGTGTACAGTATTTTAACATAACAATATTATGACAATATTGTTAACATTCTTAAAAGTAACAGAGATCCTCAAAGTTCATGTCAGACTTTTCTTTTTTTAGAACCTTTTTATTGAAAAAATAATGTTGGGGTTCTTTTTGATGACCACTTACACTTACACTTGCCTCAAAACCAAACACAAAATCATGATCAGCACTGTTAAAAGCATCATTTGTTAGCCATGATTCAAAAGAAATTTGACTTCGTTGTGTGAGTTTAGCATCAGTGTCAACATAGAACTGTAATTTGTTCAATATTTCATCCTGTTTTCTTAAAGACTTATCAATTTTGTCTTGTTTTATACGTAAAGATTTTTTTACTGGATTTTCACACCTTTTCCATAAGTTTAAGGTTGTTTCTGGCACCTTAAAGTCACCCAAGGAGCTGTCACTTGCTATAAAAATCACATCATCAGTTTCACTTGCATTTTTATCATCATCACTATTTCTCAACAAAAGAGTGTCATGAACATTCTGATCTTTGACCAGATCTTGTGCTCCATTATTTTCAGTGTTTTCATTAGTGTTTAAATCTCTCCAGGATTTAGTTGAATCACTGCTACCATTTTCATTTACTGTCAAAGTATCCTTAACAGAATCATACTCATTAAATTCAACATTTGCATATGAATTGGCTGGCTGCAAATGTTGTGTGTCTTCTAACTGGGAATGATCTAAAGGTGGTGGTGTACTGGGGACAACAGGCATTGTAGCTAATGGTGGTTTGTCATCATTTATATGACATTTTACATGTTTGGCAAGATCACTCTTGCAGTCATAAGACATTAAACAGTCCTTGCAACCATAAACCTTACACTTGTGGGGATACAGAGAGTCATTAGCATTTAAGGCTTCTCCACAATCCTTACAAGCGTACCATACATCATGTATTCGCTTTAAATGGTTTACAATTTTACCAGGATAGAGAAAATCATCACCACAAAATTGACAAATGTATGGGGGGCGGCCACTATGGTTGACCAGGTGAATTTTCATTTTCCAGGCCTTATTAAATTGTTTCTGACAATAAAAACATTCATATTCTCCAACGTAGTGAAAAGATGCATGCATTTTAAGGCGTTTATCTGATTCAAATGTCCTGTTGCACAAAGAACAAACATTTTCCCTTCGTGCATGATGCTCTTTTCTTCTATGTTGCAGAAGATCTTTCTTTGTGATGAAAACCTGATTACACTCATTGCAAGTTTGCTTCTTTTTAGCTCTCTTCACCATCCTATTCTTAAGAACCTTTTCTTCAGCGTGACTTACCATGTTTTTCACGAAGACAAATTTGCTAACAAACACTTTCTCACATTTGAAGTTTCACTGACTGTAACTAATCTTTGAGAAAGCTTCACTAGATAACTCTACAAGATATAATTATTCATGGACATCTTAAGCGTGTGATGGCATGCATTAAATTTATGCTTCATGAAACCTTTTCTTTCTTTAAGTTTACCAAGGAGCAGTCTTTAAAAATGTCACATCAATTCTAGTTTTACATCCATTTATTCAGTCCCACCTTGTCCTTCCTTTTCTAATTATAATTTCAAAGTCACCATCTTTCAGGATTTTCTTCTCTGGGTAAATAACAAATTAAATTCTTAAGCTGTTGTCTACAGGTGAAAGGCTCCATAAAATCTGTAAAAAGGTAAAAAATGAAACTTGAGTTGCACTTGTGAAACATACAATATACAGTACACTTATTGGCAAACTTTCATTGTATAACTACTGCTACAATGTTTAAATACACTGAAGGATAAACTAACAGAGGGTGGACAACAACTACTGTATACAGAAATTGATCAAAAGATTTGAAATCTCATCACATCACATAAGATGCATATAAAGAAGCTTACTATACACAATTTAACCACTCACTACAGAATACAATTTGATTACCTCTGCTAACAAAATATATTACATGGGTATAGAGTGCACAGACAAAAACTGTAAAGTTTAAATACAGTATCATAAAAATCAAACAACTTAAAAATAATAAATGTTCAAAAGATGCTCATAAAGAGGCATAAAGTGTTGGAAAAGTCCCAAATTGGCTAATGCAGTAAGAAAAACAGTCTGGCAGATTCCAACAGCCAAGTAAAATTATTACTGTACCTGTAACCAGTCTCTCATTTTTTACTCAGAATAAACTCCAAATCTGCCCTTACCACCAAATATTAGAAAGATACACATTACTAATCCCTTCATTTACATACTGTAATGTATTTTTTAGGTTACGAGAAGTGTTGGGAAGACTGCCCAGAACACACTGCCAATTATTTACTTTAAACTGACAGGAAAAGCATTCCTTATCAACAAAATTTTAATACCTGCATCTGAAAAGTTTTTTGAGAAATGCATCTCTTTCACAAATAGAGGAATTCTGTACCTGTTGATGTATCATGTATATGAGAATTTATAAAACGGCTAACTCAATTAATAACTGACAACAAAATCTCAATACTTTTATTTTTACTTTTATCCTCTTCACCAGTGATCGACTCATTAGCCGCTTGGGCAGTCGGTCACGTCTCTGTTACGCACTGTTGGCAAGTACTGTACTTGGCATGCACTGGCTCCTGAATGCATCAGAACCTGTTCCGGTGCTATCACAACACTTTCTGGCAGGTTGTTCAAGGAACTCACAATTCTCAGAGAAAGTTTGCCCTCACAGTTTGTTACACTTGTAGTTTCTTCAACCTTGAGCTGTGACCCCTTGTGGGGAGGGCATCCGCCAGCTCCAGGTATGGACACTCGACTGAGTAGTGATCCTTTGAGATGTGTATACAGCTCACAAGGTCACCCCTTGCCCGTCTGTAGTATAAGCTAGGCAGTTGCAAGTGCTCTAATCTCTTTGGATAACTGAGGTGCCGAAGTGCAGGCACCAGTCTGGTGGCCCTCCTCTGGACATTTTCAATCAACTGACAGTCTCTAGCATATCTCGAGGACCAGACACGGGGTAACAGTACTCCAGGCGGGGAAGCACCTAGATATCTGAACGATCTTTAATTAAATTCTAACTTCATAAATAAATAGAACCAATGTGTTTTCAAGGTAGCCACAAAAATTCAAAGATTTGTTAAGCCCAAATAAACTATGATAACAGAGACAAACATAAATATTCAGTACCAGATAAAATACTATTAACCCGTTATTGGTCAAATTCGTAGATCTACGTATGCACGTGACCTTCTCTGAGTGGTCTATTACGTAGATCTACAAATTTTATTTTTTTAAATTCCTGCAGGGTCTGAAATAGCACAAAAGGATTAATATATTTAAAATATGACAAATGGCAACCTCTCAAAACACATCAGCCCTTTTCAACAACCTGTCCCTCTAAAATGCTCTTTTAAGTCAGACGATACTGTTAGGCAAGGTGTGATAGGGGGCGGAAGAGTGATGTGAGACAGTTGTGAGGGGAAGTGCAGAGCTTTGATTTCTGACCCTGCACCCATGCACACACACACACACACACACCCCCAGCTGCACTCTCCTCACCTCTTCCCAAATTTGCTGCCCTCAAAACAGGCTAAGAAATACGTCCAGAGACCTTTTCACGTATGCAATAACACAGTGTGGCATGAAAAAGTGCACAAAACACTAAGTACTGTTGCAGCGAGTGTGATTGTTTCACTGTGCTTGATACCCTGCTTGAGCAATATCATATCATTATAATACAGTACTGTATACTACAAAACAGAATAAGTAACATTGTAAATACGTAAATACCGATATAATTATTGTAGAAGTAACTTTAGTGATAAACAAAGATTTTTTTGTGTGCAGGGTTGGCCGTGTGTCAGTATTAAGACACTTTGTTGGCAGTTCATAATGTAAATAATGTTATGGTAATATGAAGCAATAAACTTGTAACTGGTACACTTATCACTGTTATGAGTAAATTAACCATATACAGTATAAATAACAAAAGTGATCAAATTATGTGAGGGGAACAATAAATATATAAGTCCAGGACTAGACACTATGAGTCCATGCCCCAACACGGTTTGTCACGCCATGCAACCACGAGCCGCACTCGCCACTCCTCCCGACCCAGAGCTTCAAAATGATAAGTACTGTACAACCAAAACTAATGTTATTCTCAGGTTTTATACACCAAGATGCACCTTTTAAGAAAAAAATACAATAATATTAATAATTTTCAGCTGACCAGGTGGTAACATCCCATAACCTGACCAAGTACAGTTTAATAACATAATACTGAAGTGAAACACAGGGTCTATAAAATGGATAATGTATAGTATAATATAGAGACAAAATGGGTATATCTGAGTAAGACAAATTACAGATGCTGAGATGCATTTTGGACATGGCAGGAGAGTAAAGTACTGTATGTGAGAGCACAGAGAAGCACTGTAACATGCAGATATCGTACAGTAGTGTTGTATGGAAAGAAATGATACCCAGCATTGAATGAAATTGTCATAAAAACAACCTCTCAAGAAATAAATAACCATTCTGAACATTAAAAGTAATTTCTGGAGAAAATTACTATACCTTTAACAAGGTTTGGGGGCACCTTATTTAGCTCATCAATCTGCAGGTCATTTTGATTGTCTTGTAAGATTGGCCATATTGTAGTATAACACATTCTGTAAAAAGGAATAGTGGCATGAGTTTCTATTACAATAGGTGCTTCACAAAATGGTGGATTCATCTTAAAACTCCCATCTGTAAGGCCATTGCACAATAGAAGGTAAATGCTTTCTTACCTCATGAAAATACAAAAAACTGCACAAGAAAGAAGTTTATCATATTATCACATTTACAATTTCCAGTACTGCATTTCCATTTTGAATCATAGAGGTGATGCCGAGGACAGTTTGTCCTGTTCATTTCCATGACTGGAAGTTTACCAGACTTTTTGAGGGAGCCTTTGGATAAATTATTTGGCTAATATCAGGGTTGTTGATTGTTTTTTTAATAAAAAATCTGATATATTTGATTAAAATTAAAATAAAGTATTATTGCACCATGATAGTCATCATACAGTCCAAAATGAGTAATATATACAGTATTATATTATCAAAGATGAGTACTGTACAGCATCATTCGCTGCCAACCTGTTACATCATGATAAAACCTGTGCCAGTGTGTGGTAGCCCTTAGTCACAGGCTCACACGATGTCAATGATCTTCAAAATTAAACTGTATGTCTTACATTAGATGGATGGTCTAACATTCACAATGATCCCATTATATGTGTTACTCTGACAACATTAAGTGGTCACAAATATCTAGTTGACACAATGGACACATCTGGCCAACCCCATACTGCTGATTATCTTGAAGAACTTACAAAGTCTTCAATCCAGGAGTCTGAAGAAGATTTTGGCTGTCATGTTGGCAATGGCATGACAGATAACGCAGCCAATGTCACCAAGATGCAAAAACAGAAGAATCAAGTGAATTGCACCTGCTGACCTATGGATGTTCAGCACACATTCTAAATCTTTTGGCTCATGACTTGGAAATTGATAATGTAAAAGAGCATGTGGTTTATGTGGTAAAATATTTTAGGAACAATCACTATGCCTCAGTAAGATACTGTCAGGAAGGTGGTCAACATCTTGTCATGCCCCAGGACATTAGACAGAACACCATCTCAGACTGCCTCAAGATTTATATAAACCACTGGCTACTTCTCATGAAATCTGAGAAATCAACAGGGAAAAAGATTGATTTCGGAGTAAGAAACAAGGTGTCGAACCTTGTGTTGAATTGGTCTGCAGAGGAACTACTGGCTCCACTGGAGCCAATAGCTGTGGCTCTAAATAAGGTACAGAGTGACAAATGCACAATTGCTGAAGCAGTTAATATTTGAAAAGGATTATGTACACCCTTAAGAATCACGCAGGAAGTGGCCAAAACAGTGAAATAAAAGGTAAACCAAGTCCTCACCAAGATTCACCTTCTTGCCAAAGGCACTCAGTGAAAAAGAAATGAATATTGCAATTGAATATGCCAATGAGAAATACCCCTTACTCGCTCCCACCATCATGAAGTTTCAGGCAAAATCACCTCCTTTCCAGGCATTTAAGTTTATTGACGATGTGACCAAGCTTGTATCGGCTATTGAATGGTGGAATTCTCACGCAAGTGTTTTGGGCAGTGATATACTCTCAGCAGTACAACAACTCCTGTCAGCAGTAGCCTCATCTTCAGGTGTTGAACAAGTCTTCTCCTCCTATGGACTTGTTCATTCGAAATTAAGGAACCGCCTTGGTACAGAAAAAGTAGCAAAACTTGTGCTTCTTTTTTAAGTCTCTGGATACACACACTGCTCATGGTTATGATAATGAAGATACTTAAGTAAGTCAGAAATTGTTGTGTATTGTAACAAAACCAAGGAGACATTAGAAATTGATTTTTATACAATTAAATGTAATGTTGTATCCAAAAGTATTGCGATTCAGTTGGTTTTGCTTTAGTTTTCTATATGCAAATTAGAAACAAGTTATCAGTGCCCTTAATATTTTCCTACAACTCCTACTTGTTTGAAGCATAAGTACAATACAAGAGAACATGTAAACTAAGACAAGAAATGTGATGATACTCATCTGAAATTTGAGTTTGTTGTTTCAGTTACAAAAGAATATTGTAATTTTTGCTGTGAGAACAGTGAATGGTGAACATTGCAAAAGTGGAAGTTCCTTGTGTTTAATTGTATAAGCTTCTGTAATAAGAGCATATTTTGTTTCTGTCTGATTAGCAATACAGTAGGCTCTGTAAGCAGTTTCGTTTAGTTTTTCTTCTTTCCCTTTACATTTACATGTAAAAATCAGATTTAAATCAATGATTATTTTTAATCTTTTGATTTAAAGCATGATTTAAATCAAATTGATTCAAATCAAACAGCCCTGGCTAATATGGAGAACTTCACAACCAACGAGTTATTTGCTTTAATGTGTATATTCTTGCTATATTTTCATCAGAGTTCTGATACAATAATCATCTTTATGGAAATTGCTTTGTTTGGTAAATATTTAGACAAATCAGGCGTGCACTACAGTACATTGTTTGGCGCGCACTACATTTTGTCTTTCTCAGCAGTTATGCAGCGGTACTTAGCCAATCATACGCTGCGCAAGCTGCGCTGTCGCTCTCTGCCCAGCGAGTTCAAATTTCACCATGGCATGTGAAGGGTGTCGCCGTTCATATATGGACATTAGCAGGAAGTAGGTAGCTATCAAACAGGGAGGTACTACCACCTGGGAAGTTATTGGAAGCACAATGGTATTGTCTAATGGTAGACCCTGCTGCTATATGGCATCACAAAAATTGTGACCAAGTCCCAGGTTGCTGATCTGACTTTCTGCCTCATTTACACACAATTGCAGGATCTCAATTTTTTCACTTACTTTGACAACACAACATACATCTATTGTTTCTCACTTTTGATCTTTTTTCATTTTTGTATTTCTTTATGGTTCTTTTTTATTATTATTATTATTATTATTATTATTATTATTATTATTATTATTATTATCTTAATTTTAATTTTTTTATCTTTTTGTTATAAATTTAGTTTACTGTGAATTATTATCATCATTAGTAGTAGTAGTAGTAATAAATTTTTGCCCCCAAGGCCCCGATATGGATGAGTGACCTGTGCCAGGGTGGGCTAATCCCTGTAAAAAAAATAAAAAGTAAAATAAATTGTGAATTCCGGGGAAAAGGTGGGGTCCGACTAATTACCCAAATGTACCCAAATGTAGCCTTAAAGAAGTCAAATAATGGTCCTACAAGAATAAATCAGACTGCCAATCACTTCTCGACTAGTATTTGGTGTCACAAAGTCACCAAAAATTGGCAAACTTAATTTAACCTGAGTTAATAGATCGAGTGCATGTACCTAACCTAACCTAACACAACTCAGATTAAATTAAGTTTACCAATTTTTGGTGACTTTAAGACACCAAATAATAATCAAGAAGGGATTCACAGCCCGATTTACGCTTGTAGGACCATCATTTGACTTCATTGCGACTAAATTTGGGTACATTTGGGTTCATTTGGGTAATTACTCGCTCCCTCGGTACAAGCACGCGATCTATTAACTCAGTTTAAATTAAGTTTTCCAATTTTTTGTGACTTTGTGACACCAAATACTAGTCGAGAAGTGATTGGCAGTCCGATTTATTCATGTAGGACCATTATATGACTTCATTGCGGGTACATTTGGGTAATTAGTCGGACCGGAAAAGGTGATCTGACGCTTCAGTTTTTTACAGAATTATACTCTAATTTATGAACGTGTTCATGAGGAAGTACTTTTCACATCAATACTGTGAAACTGAACTGGGTTTGTCTTCAAAGACAACAACCATTCACCACTTCCTCCCGTCTCAGTAACAGTAAGTGATGCTAGGTTAAGTTGTTAGGTTAGGTTACCTTGAACTTTAAAAAAAAAAAGACTTTTTTTTACAAATTTTCCACAGCTACGACAGAGTCCACTGTAAAACACAGTGAAATTACAGCATTTTAAAATTTGTTTACTATGAAAAATCATCGGCAAAGTTGTAAATAATTACCAATTACTTTTTTTCTCTTTCTCCCTATACAAGACACAATATATAAGTACGTGTTGGCAACTTCTAAATATTTACCATATTTAGCTATTACAAATACACACTTCAACTTTTATGGAAAATAAGAACAATGTTCCAGACACTTTACAGCTAAACTATGAATTAGAGTTTTATTCAAACTCCCGTCAAAAAGTATTTTGCATATTTAGATATTTAGGCAGATTTTCTCCATTACTTGTTTTCACGGACAGTGATGGACTGTGAAGGCTTAATCCAAACATTTGGTGAAAATAGAAATTTCACTCAGCATTAAAGAGTCAAGCTTATAATAAATCTTCTAATTTATCTCGTTCTAACTAACTGGAACAATTATCAAACATGGTATGGCCTTCTCAACTTATTTCGTCCATTAAGCATTATTGAATCGAGGAAAAGACCAAACAGTAATGGTATTTACCCTTGAGGAAAGAAGGCTCAAGGGACAACAGGACACGAACACACGATAACAAATATGGGTCGCTTTTTCTAACAAACTTTTCTTCATTAAACTTAGAAAATGGGAAATACTTAGTTTTTAATTTCTTCATTTCTAATTTATCATTTCACCACTTATAACAGCTCACGAACCATTAGGACGGTTAGTATTTTTTTCCTATGAACTTTTTTGTCTAATATAGTACACAAGGAAACCAAAGTACAATACTTGGAAAAAACCTGCCATGTTTATTTTAACAGATTTATCCTCTTCACCACTGATCGGTCACGTCTCTGTCACTCACTGTTGGCAAGTACTGGGCATGCACCGGCTCCTGAATGTACCTGAACCCGCTCCAGTGTTGGTCAAGTCTGGTCTTGAAAGAGCTCACACTCGGTGCCGTCACAACACTCTCTGGTAGATTGTTCCAAGAGTTCACAACTCTCACTCCGAAAAAGTTTGCCCTCAGTTTTCTGGACTTTTTTTTTCTTTTTACGGGTATTAGCCCACCCGGACACAGGTCACCGACCCACATCAGGGCCCGGGGGGAGAAAACGTAATAACAACAACAACAATAATAATAATAATTCAGATACCGGTAAGTAAAATTTATAATATAAAATACAAAAATGAAAATAAAATAATAATGATAACAATAATAATAATGAAAACACTGCAATAATAATAATAATAATAATAATAATAATAATAATAATAATAATAATAATAATAATAATAATAATGATAATAATAATAATAATAATAATAATAATAATAATAATAATAATAATAAGGAACCACAAAGAAATTAAAAAAAAAGATCATTAGTGAGAAACAATAGATGTATGTTGTGTTGTCAAAGTAAGAGAAACAATTGAGACCCTGCAATTGTGTGTAAATGAGGCAGAAAGTCAGATCAGCAACCTGGGACTTGGTCACAATTTTTGCAATGCCATATAGCAGCAGGGTCTACCATTAGACAACACATTATGCTTCCAATATCTTACCAGGCAGTAGTACTTCACAGTTTTCTGGACTTGCGGCTTCTTCAATCTTGAGCTGTGACCCCTTGTGGGGCGAGCGTCCGCCAGCTCCAAGTAAGGACACTCAACTGAGTAGTGCCCCCTGAGATGCTTATACACCTCAACTAGGCCCCCCCCCCCTTGTCCGTCTGTAGTATAAGCTAGGCAACTTCAGGCGCCCCAATCTCTCAGGGTAGCCGAGGTGCCGAAGTGCAGGTACCAGTCTGGTGGCCCTCATTTGAACATTTTCTACCAACTGACAGTCCCTAGCATATCTCGGGGACCAGACGGGGTGACAGTACTCCAGATGGGAAAGCACTTCACTCTTGAAGATCGTTACGAGGGACGGACCGTCTAGATATCTGAACGACCTTCTTATAAGACCCAATAATTTATTTGCCTGATTTACCTTCTTCTCGCAATAGCCCGAGAACATCAGCTCATTGTCAACATACACACCTAGGTCCTTCTCACACAGTCTCAACTAGTGCAGTTTCTTCATCCCGTTGGGACATATGATACGCCTCCTTACCGTTGGTACGCCCCAGGTGCATCCTCTTACACTTCGTGACATTGAATCTCAGCAGCCATTTCTTCGATCATTCCTGGAGCCCACAGAGGTCCTTCTGCAGTAAATGCAGTAAATGCCGGGCACGTACTGGTTCCAAAATGTATCTGTATTTCTTACAGTGTTGGTCAAATCTGATCTTGTAAGGGCTCACATTGGGTGCAGTCACAAGTTTACAACCCTCTCTGGCAAATTATTCTTAGAGTTCACAATTCTCACTCCGAAAAAGTTTGCCCTGACAATTTTCTGAACTTGTGGCTTCTGCCTTAAGTTGTGACCTCTAGTGGGGCGGGCCTCCGCCAGCTCAAGGCATAAACATTCGATTGAGTAAATTACTCAGAATAATATCCTCTGAGGTGTTTATAAATTTATATTAAATTGCCCCTTGCCCACCTATAGCATAAGTGAGGCAATTGCAGGCGTTCTAATTGTTCTGAGTACCTTTGGAGGTTTTCAATCAACTGTCTCTAGCATATTTTGAGGACCAGACTCCAAGCGAGCAAGCATCTCACCTTTAAAGAGTTACGTTTTTACTTTTGTTTTTACTTTTATCTTCTTCACCACTGATCGGCTCACTAGCTGCTTGGACGATCGGTCACGTCTCTGTTACGCACTGTTGACAAGTACTGGGCATGCACCGGGCACTGTCTCCTGAGTGTATCTGACGAGGGACGAAACATCGAGGTTCCTGAATGCTCTTCTTATACGACCCAGTAGCTTATTAAGGGCGGATCCAGGGGTCCGGATCCCCCCCCCCCCTTTTCATCAGGAAATTCCAATACTTTTTCTTTAATACGGTTTTGTAATCAGGTAGTTTTGTATTGTAAAAAGTAATTACTATTGACCTCAGGATATCTCCTAATATCAAGTACACATGGCTTCAAAATGGCCTGAAAATGCCCATGATATTGGTTAGATTTCGAAAAAATTTCAGGGGGCTGATAGCCCCCCCCCCCCACCAACCAGCTGGGTGGGCTCCCTGTGTTTGCCCTGTTTCCCCACTCAACTTCCTGTTGATATTTCTGGATCCACCTATGCCTGTGGTATACCCCACTTAATTGTCACATATACACATGATGATTTCATGCCATTAATCACCGTACACTGCCTGCGGTCACGAAGAAGTCTGCGATCCACGCTAGGACACAACTGCAAATCCCGTACCCTTCAAGTTTAATTCTCAGTTTTTTATTGGGGTACTCTGTCGAAAGCTTTAGCAAAGTCCATATATATATTATCGATTGATATTGTCACCATGCTCCAGGACCTGGGTCCATTTATGCACTTTAAGTAATTGCGTCAAGCAGGAAAGGTGTGTCCCACGAAAAAAACTTGTTGGCACTCCTTTTTTTTTAGGTTGTTACATAGCAGATGTTCCACCATGGAATCCTGTATAAACGTTCTCTACACACTACATTCGTCAAGTTCATTGGCCTATAATTGTTTGTGGAGTGGCGATCAGCCTGTTTGAATATGCTATTTTGCAGTCACTGGGGATTTTTACTCACCCCATTCATTTGCAGAACAGGATTTTAGGAGCTCAGCTAGCTCGTTGCACATCTCTTTTAGCACTCTGGGATGCACGTTCGTCAGGGCCCAGGTTATTGTGAACCTTTAGCTTTGACTCTTTGTTCCTAATAGATTTTTTTCTGGGAAAATAAGGCTAATATGAAGGACTTCACAGACGACGCATTATTTGTTTTTATATTTATATTCTTATTATATTTTAATAAGTGAGTTCTGATATAATAATTATTTTTATGGAAATTGCTTCCTTAGATAAATAATTTGACGACTTCGTCAACCAATTATCTCCAATTATCTCCGATCGACGTCACGGCCACAGTGGACTCTGTGGCTTCTCTCACGTAAAAAAAAAAATAGACCATATACTGTAATAGTAAATTCTTTCTGTTTAATATGCCAGGGGATCCGGATGATTGAGCCTCATGGTGTTTTAAGAAGCACAGAATAGCTATCATGTTAGGTCTCC
Source organism: Homarus americanus (assembly GCF_018991925.1). Classification (NCBI taxonomy): domain Eukaryota; kingdom Metazoa; phylum Arthropoda; class Malacostraca; order Decapoda; family Nephropidae; genus Homarus; species Homarus americanus. Next base: position 6,243,517 of record NW_024750852.1, read on the forward strand.
TGTATAGCACAGAAGTTCCCCACAAAGACTATATTGTGGGGTTTCGTGATGTGGTCTCACACTCAGGATGGGTTGGAGAAAGGACACTCACAATGCATTTTCTTATATATAAATATATTGATTGTACAGTGCAGTTTGGTGCTGGGAAGTTGCTGCTTGGAAGAGGTGTTTGCTGAGAGGTTTTGCCGGTTCAGGAACGTGGAGTAGAATGAGAGCTGGTCAGCGAGGAGCTTGCTCAGAGGAGGTGTTGCGTGTTGCAGGGCTGTAGCTAGAATGAGAGCTGGTCAGCCTCGATCAGAGTAGAACATTCTAGAACTTCCCGGGTGTGTCTCGTTCCGACTTGTAACAGCTGGATAGTGCTAAGATGTTCTAGGGGCACCTGATGAGGTATATATGCAGAAGCAAGTTGCCTTGAGGTAGTCAGTTGTCTGTTCTGTTCAGAGTGTGAAGTACAAGACCAGTGACAAACTAAAGATAATTGTTGTTCAAGTATTGTGAGCAATATGAAGTGAAAAGACTAAGGAATTGTACACTAGTAGTGTGCTGACTATATATATTTGGAAGTGAGAAGTCCTGTACTAAGAACATACCCTGTGAATAATTTTGTGAAGATTTAGTGATTATTAAAGAGAGACTACAGTTCACAAGTGTGTCTCTTTGACCTGGTGAAAATCTACCTGCTTGTTGTTTGTCTATACACTGATACCAATCGTCGAGAAATTACCGGAGACTGGCGGGACAGCTAGTGGTAATTTGACTACACTCGTGATATATCTACTGCTTCTGTATATACGACCTGGCTGCTGGTAACCAGTAGTGGAAGCTGGCAAGTGGCAAAAGGGGTTCGTAACAATATAGCGGTTAGTGACTCTCTCTGTGGTAGGAGGTCCTTGACAGTGGGACAGTCAAGGCAATACAGTAATGTTGATGGATTTTAGCATTAGGACAGTCAGAGTTTACAGGAAGAGAAGTGCAGGTCATCCCCCACCTCAGATAGGTCTGTACCCTAACCGAATGCGAGCAGAGACAACAATATATCTGCAGACCACAAGTCCATGTCATTGATATACTTGTGTGGATAAGGAGGAGTGATCATAGTGTTGGATGGATATATTTTCAGCCTATTCACTATCCCTGTAATGGATTGTAGGAAGGGGGGCTGAATATATTCTCTTTCAGTAGGTCATGCTAGGCTTATATTTTGGGCCTAAGAGACCCTGATTAGACAGCCATAATTTTGAGAATCGGTTATTGATTAATCCCAATAGAAAGATTTGCAAAACATGTGTAATGCTGTCTTTTATTTCTGTTGGTAGTTAACTAGTTTATTTTATAATTTACTGTGTATTTATTTTAATATTTGAAACAATATTGCTGTTACTCTACTTTCAGTACTTGAGTACTTTATTAATGAGATACTGTACTTTTATACTTCCACTTGAGTACTGTACATTGATCTTTGAATACTTCTACTCGAGTAACATTTTGTCAATGTGACAATACTTTTACTTTCATAGCAAAGTCCGGTACTTTTTACAACACTGCTCATAGGTGTGCGTCACAGGAAAATGAATATACAGTACAGTGGTCCCTCGGTTAACGAGCACACTCCGTCCCAGCAGGTTGCTCGCTAACCGAAAAACTCGTTAACCAAAACCATTGTTTCAATGGGTTTTTAGGTAATTAGTTCCAGCTCACCGAAAATTGCCTAAATTCAACAAAAAAGGTAGAAAGGTACACTTACTTTGAGGTGTGTATGTAGAAGGCTCCTGGATGATGATGATGATGGGAATTAGAATGGGGGTGGAGGAGAAGGGAGAAGAGAAGGCATTGGGGTGGAAGAGAAGTCACCCCATGTCGCCATTTCACCCATAAAATTTTAGTTCTCTTGGTGTAATTCAAGATTATTTTCTTTAAATCAACACTGCACTGCATTATACAGTATATTGTCAATATGTAAATTAAATTTCAAAATGACCAATAATTTGCTTGGAAACACAGAAAAAAAGCATTTAGTTGAAGAGAGTCTCAAGCAAGATGTTACCTCCACTGAAGAGAGAGACTAACGCCTGTTTGTGTGTTAACAGGCTGGATGGCGCGCCAGAAACTAATTTCTTTACCTTCACTTATGTTCAGTAATTGTTAAAATGACTAAAAAAGTTAATATTAAACTTTTAAAATTATTGAATAGTATAAACTTCTTGATATTTACTAAAATAGTAAGGAATATAAGCCCTAAAACCGATTACTGTATTGGCGGACTAATACCACAGCTGGTTGACCGCCAAATGCAAGCGAAAACATGTTGAAGTCGCCTCGTAAAAAACTCATTAATCGAGGGATTGCTCGTTAACCGAAGTCAAGGTAACTCGTTAACCGAAATCTCGTTAACCGAGGCATCACTGTACAGTAATTCTTTTTTTTCAGGTGAGAAAATCTTAAGAAATCAATGAAAATTACAAAGAAATTAACAATAAAGGAAAAAAGTAAGTTTAATACGTATTGATGATTAGAAAAATGATGCTTCACACACAAACAATAGCCGAGAGATTTTAATTTACACCTAATATGCTTGGATGTTGTAAATTACGGTAAATTATTTTGCAAACGATTGGTGTGAAACTTATAGCTTTCTGTACATGAATATTAAACAGACTTTCCTCTTAGTGTTAATTTCTCTGCATCTTCGTGGATGTCTGATGATTGCCTCACCTGAAAAGAAAAAAAGAGCAATAATTTTCTGTTGGTGCATGACCTATAAGACACTGTACAACAGCATCTGCCCTCAGGAAGTTTGGCCTCACTGAAACCTTCATATCTTTCATTGTTTCATTTATAATTTGATTAACTAATTACATCCACATATACAGTTGAGAGTTACTCTTGTTATACAAACAAAGTAGAGATTAGAATCTTTTTATCTACTAATGAAAAACTGGCTATGAAGTCCGTACAGGTATACAGTACTGTACTGTGCTGTACAGTAGTGTATACACTAATTACTGCTGTAGTTTTGAAATTGGATTTCTACCAATTTCTTTGTTCTCTCTGTTGTCACTTATTATTCTAATTAACCCACCAAGGGTTTACTTCTCTATATTAGTAAAAGAAGGAAAGAAAAAAACAGTTCAAAGACTAACTTTATTCTGCAAATCAGAAATAAAATTAAAATATAAAACACTGATTTATCTCATAACAAATATGCCAGTGGACATGTTTCAATAATTATAAAATATAATACAATAATTTTCAATATACTTAAGCTTTACACTCTTTAACCAACAAACTTTTCACTTACTTATTGCCAGTTACATCATTCAGAAAAATACCAAATTATAGGCCTATAAAATTGGTAGCACTGAGATTATATTTACAGAAAAAAAATTGCATAGGAACCAATTTGCAAGTAAGAAAATGAATGGTACTACTGTATTGGCACATAACACGAGACAATATCTTTGATTTAATGGCTAGCCTATGAAATGGAGCATATGTCATTGACTAGGTGACATCATATATCACTTTTTAAGGGTAACAATGCTTAATCCATGCTTGTATATTGTTCAGCAGTCATAACCCTTACATAATTTGCCATCTCTAAGAGTAAAAAAACCTTCTGCAGTACAAGCAACATCAACAATGTATAGCAGCGATAAATGGATAAGGTAAATAAAATGAAGTTAATGCATTATACACTACTGTACTCCTAATTACAGTAAATTATTTAAGGATAATTAACAAATTCATCTGAAGCTTGGAATTATAGTGATTATAATGTCCCAATTATGTGTCTCAAAGCTACCTTTCATATTTGACATTCCATAACAATCTTTCCCAGAGGCTACACTTACTTCTCCTCAGAAGCTTCTGTCTCTCGAGGCTCATGAGGAGCTGGAAGCTTCTCCCAAGATGGTTCTACTCCCCAGATCTCCCGTCCATATTCAGCAATTGTGCGGTCACTTGAGAATTTGCCAGATGATGCAATGTTAAGAAGGGCCTTCTTCGTCCATTCTGTTGGCTTTTGGTACAATTTGTTTACACTGTCCTGGCACTGAATGTAGGATTCAAAATCAGCAAAGAGGAAGAAACGATCATGATTCATAAGGATGTTGATCAAATCCTTATACTGGTCAGGATTATTAGGAGAGAAGAATCCACTTTGAATCTGATCAATGCACTGGCGTAGCTCTGGTAACTTGTTGTAGAATTCATATGCATTATAGCCCTTGCGTTTAAGTTCCTCAACTTCATCTACAGTCATGCCAAAGATGAAAATATTTTCCCTACCCATCTCTTCCATCATTTCAATGTTAGCACCATCTAGTGTTCCAATTGTGAGAGCTCCATTGAGCATGAACTTCATGTTGCCAGTGCCAGAAGCCTCAGTGCCAGCAGTGGAAACCTGCTGAGAAAGATCAGCAGCTGGGATAATCTGCTCAGCTAGTGTAACACGATAGTTCTCCAAGTAAATAACTTTCAGTTTGTCACCAACAATGGGGTCATTATTGACAACACGAGCCACTGAACAGATGAGACGGATGATCTGTTTGGCTGTGTGATAGCCAGGTGCAGCTTTTCCACCAATCATTACAGTGCGAGGTACAAATTTACCACTTGGGTTGGCCTTGATGCGGTTATACAAGGTGATGATGTGGAGGCAGTTTAGAAGCTGACGCTTGTACTCATGGATACGCTTTACTTGGATATCAAACATGGAAGAAGGATTGATCTTGATACCATACTCCTGTTCCAGTTGCTTTGCCAGTCGTAACTTGTTCTCCTGCTTAGCTGTCTGGACAGCACGAATGAGGCCACTGTCATTTACAAAAGATTTGAGTTTGGCCAACTGATCCAAATGAACTACCCAATCTTCACCAATCTTCTCTGCAATGACATCAGCAAGGGCAGGGTTACACAGCAACAGCCAACGACGGGGAGTAATACCATTGGTCTTATTCTGGAATTTGTCTGGTGTCATTTCTGCGAAATCATGGAAAATGTTCCTCTTGATAATCTCGGAGTGTATTGCTGCAACGCCATTAACAGCATGTGCCCCAACAATACATAAGTGGGCCATATTGATTCGCTTTTCACCGTGTTCTTCTACCAGAGACATGCGTCCCAGACGATCGTTATCACCTGGCCACCTAGGGGAAGATGATTACATAATGGTTGATCAAATATTGCAAATATTAATAAAGAATAATTTTGGGCCCTGCTGTCGGAACAAGTCAATTAGAATAAAACAGTCATTTATAGTTATCATAATGCAGAACACTTGCTGATCGGTGCTACTAGTTTAGTATGTGGTCTATCGAGCAGGAGTTCGTCTACTGGGATATTTACATTGTAGCACCTATTAACTTAACCTAACGCTACAGTGTAAATACTGTATCCTGGTAGACTGCGTACCATAATAGCACCTACTGATTTACATCAGTTTAAAACTAAATTTTTAAACTTTAAAAACTGTTACAGTAATCTCTCCATTAATTGAAGTCTTCGATCCCTCGAATTCTTCATTACCCAGATTTTTTTCATTCCTGAAATTCCAGGAAATATATCTCTGTTGGGTGGGGGGGGTTGTTCCAGAGTGTTCATGAGCTACGATTGGCCACTACATACAGTACTGTCATGTGACTGCATGGGATGCCTATGATTGGCTGATATATCTCACAGCCTATCTCCTCAAACTTTAGCATCTTGATGCACTTAGTTCAGAGTCTGCTGCCATTGTACAAGCTTATTTACTAGCTCACTGCTAGCATTCAGACTGACAGACTTGACAAGTTTTACCAACCATAAAGACAGTTGAAGCTTTAAACATCACTCACAATGGATCTTGAATATTCCAACTGTAATCAGACATACCTAAGTTGCCTCAACAATTGCAACCCCAGTTGCAATATCAAATTCTGTGTCACTACTAAAAAAATAATAGTCTCTGGTGCACTCTTAAGATTAAGAGAAAATGGACGACTCAGGAGTGCTGAAGTGAGAGAAAACGGACTCCTATGACGGGGCAATCAAATAAACATACACATAGCTGTATAATGCAATATTATGCAATATTAACACCTAAATTGGTGTTTTAAGAAGGTATATCATAAATTATTTAATGTACTACTGTATTGTATGTGTTTATAAATGTTTATTTTCATTAATAAAAGTGCTTGAATTACTTTTTTGGGGCCGAAAAAATTCCTTAGGAATGCATCTCCAGTTTTATAATGGAAGTATACAGTATATATATATATATATATATATATATATATATATATATATATATATATATATATATATATATATATATATATATATATATATATATATATATATATATATATATATATATATATATATACCTGTATATACAAAACTTTGGACAGCTATGACTATTAAGAGGGTTTCATCCACAAAAAGTATGTACTGTATAATATAAATTAAGCTCAACATACTATTTTTCATCAATAACATGTCAAGTGGTTGTCATAGTTACCTTCTAGCAACTTCTTGCAGGTGAAGGTGGTTGATCTCATAGATGATCTGCAGGTGTCTTGGTAGGATGTGCTCTAACATACTTACTGGCCAGCGCTCAAGAGCCTCAGGCAACACTGTGTGGTTAGTGTAAGCACATGTCTTCACACAAATATCCCAGGCTCGAGCCCAAGTAAGTCCTTCAATGTCAATCAGGATGCGCATCAGTTCAGGTATAGCCAATGAGGGATGAGTATCATTCAGTTGGAGGGCCACCTGATAGTAAACACTTGATAAATTACTGTAGTCAAGATAGACATTACAAAAGCATGTAAAATATTGCATCTTATATTCAAAGTTTACAAATTCCAAGGAACAGATTGGTATAAACTTTTTTTTTTATATTACTGTAGTGACTTTTAACAGGAAGTTTCACCTTAATATTTATTTTGCTGATAAAAGAGTTTGAGATAGAGTACAATTAATGCCTATTACAAGCAATAACAGATGGATGAGGTGATAAGTATCAAATATAATAGAACACATGTACAGTACAGTATATGGCACACTACCTTTACAATACAGTACTATATACTGCTCCTAATGTTTTAAAAGGTTATTTCAAGACACTGGAATCACATATTGGATACAACAATAGAAATTAAATGGATATATACAGTATGTGTAGACATGAAAACAGGCAATGCAGCAGTGTACTACATACCTGTACTGTATTACTGTACTTTGAATACTGTACTTGCCCTATGATTTTGCAAGTACTGTATGTGTTGTAAATATCAATAAACACATGACAAAACCTTCTTTGGAAGATGAGATGAATGTTTTCTTGATATTGCATGATAATTTATACTACTTTTATTTAATTAATCAGTTAAATACAAAGTATAATTTGGTGTTCCTATGAAGTCATTTAGTAGAATTTAATACCCAAACTTTATAAAAATGCTTACCTTATCAGGGAATGTGTCAAAGGAAGTGCGAACTTGATCTTTAGAGCCAAACTTGGAAGCCTTAAAGCGCCTGATGATATCTTGTAATGTGGCAGCTACCATGAAATATTCCTGTTTCAAGCGCAACTCTTTACCCTCAAAGAAATTGTCATTGGGATAGAGCACACGAGAGATGTTTTCTGCAAAGTTGCGGTCTAACACAGCCTGAATGTAGTCACCATCATTGACTGGAAAGAATAAGAAAATTAATGTTTTCAGTCCAATGGCAAATGAATATTTTGTTATGGTTAGAATATTGGTTTTACTTAAAAGGACAACTACAGACATAATTTAGGAATGTTTTTACTCTTCCCCCCCTTTTTTTTAGTAAGTAACAATATAAGTCCCTTATTTTTCCAGAGGCAGTGATTTGGTCATTTACTTCCCCAAAAGAATCACTTATATCAACCCTCAAAATTTCACTACAGTCTGTCAAACTGTTTCAGAGATACAGTCTGAACAAGGTTTTGGTCTTTGCCTATAAAATGCAATGAGGTTTTCAGCTGATATAAGAGCAATTGAATGTCTGGCTGTGACTTTAAGTTGTGAACATACTGTACAATATTTTGTTGACAAACCTTACACCCAGTACAATCCTGTACAATAAATACACAATCCAGATACATCTTGAAAGTGAAGTCAAGGTTACCAGAAACTAATAGACTCTTAAGGTGGTACAGTGCTGTACTGTATTAAGATATCTACACACCAGCTTTGGTCTGGCTCTGGTCAGAAGTTCTTGATATATCCTGCCAATAACATGTGTGACTGATGATGCAAAACACACTAATACACCTACATACGTAATTCCCCTCACACTAGAAACAGATTACAGGATATGTACTTGGAGTCACTGCTTTACTGATCATGAATAATACAGAAATCTTAAAGTACAAAGAGGATCTTTAGATACACTTACAGAACTTCAGGTTGAAATTGTTAGGTGACTTAGCTGACCACAGCCTCATGGTGTTAACAACATTGTTCTTGTAGCCAGGAATTGGGTTGTCATAAGGCATGGCAAACACAATCTGATAAAGATGAAATTATGCAAAATCATGATAAATAAATGAATAAAAATGTTACAAAACCAAATTGTATTGACATGAAGTTAGAAAAAAAAATACACACCATACTAATACCTGTACAGGTATTTAATGTAATTCAGCACCAAAGGAACTGTACTAATTCAAACTACAGGTACTGTACATAAATTACCTGAGTGTCAACCCATTTCTTGCCCTGGGGTGTATCCTCAACTCGGCCATAGAAGTTGACTGGGATCATGTACTCTGGTCTTGCCTTCTCCCATGGGTTACCATAACGCAGCCAGTCATCAGGTTCCTCAACCTATAAAGACATTCAACTCTTGAAATATATATTCTGCATTACAGCACCTCTTTATGAGAAAGATAATGGCTGTACTGTATATGGTACTGCTGTATACTATCCTAATACATAATAAAGTAAAATTTAAGTAATGTAATACTGTACAGTATTAAAAAAGTTAATTAAAATATTATCATCCTGATACTTATCTCACACATTTAAAGGACATTACAGTACCACGTACCGATGACTAAAGAATTGAAATGAGTACAGTATAATATTGTGCTTACCTTTGAGGTCTGTCATCAATTAAACAGAACATAATATCTTTTTCTCTTGTAAAGGAGGGTGGTTAATTAAAGAGGAAGCAGAGATATTCCTTAGTTGGCATTCATTCTCTCTGATACGCTGGTGCTCCCCTAACATAACAATGACCCCATACATCTCCTTACTATTTTTTTTTTAAGGGGAATAGCCATCCAGGCACAGTTCATCGACCCACAATGGAACCTAGGGGGCAAAAAAATAATACCCTGTACAGTTGAAAATAACAGACATCCAGGAAGCAGCAGTCTATTCCCCTCAATTCTAGCGGGACTGCCCAGTATGGGCCAATAGGTCCGCTGCAGTTTCCTCCATTCTTATGTTCTTGCCCTCTCTCTCTCTTACAATCCACTTCTGAATAATTATAACCTCACCTATCTTTAACTTTGGTTAGCTCTGTCTGACACTTCTCTCACTTCCATATCTATGGTAGTCATTCTTGCACTTATTCTCAGCACTCTATTCACCTTACATAGTGTTCTCAACCGCTTCACTTATCATTTCAAATTTTCTTCTTCCCAAATCCAGAACTCAAAATAATAGCAGCTCTGAGATTCACCTGTACAACCTCATTTTTACCACCTTTAACATAATTCTCTCTCATCATACATTTTTAAATGCACACTTTTTTTTCTTCTGCTAGGCTAGTTTAACTTGACACACTTCTATTCGCTGACACATCCACTCCTACACACTATACAGTATTTGAAACATCTCATTCGCATAATTTTCTCATATTCATAATGGGCACAATTATTATTTTCAATAAAATGTTTCTCTATATATACACATTGTAATATATAAAACGGTATACCTGTTCTCCATTCTTGATCTTCTGGGCAAAGATACCATATTCATATCGAATGCCATAGCCATAGGCAGCCATTCCAAGAGTGGCCATGGAATCAAGGAAGCAAGCAGCCAAACGTCCCAGACCTCCATTACCCAGACCAGCATCTTCTTCCAGAGACTCCAGTTCTTCAATATCCAGACCAAGTTGATACAAAGCTTCATCACAGGCAGACTGGATGCCCAAATTGATCATAGTGTTTGTTAGTGACCTTCCCATATAGTACTCCAGGGACAGGTAGTAAACACGCTGTAAAGAAGTTATCAGTTGTAGATACAGTATAAAATTATAGCAATTTATTTCTAAATATACTATTAGATATCAGACCACAAAAGACGCATGTTGTGAAGAAAAAAATTATGACACAAGGCACCCTTATACGATGTACAGCCGGGGTCAAAAGACTTAACACTTGACAGTATTGGCATGTAAGTACCCGAAGATCTTAGGTATTAAGGAGAGTTTTATCCCATTTTGTGGTTTAGGCATAGTATGTGATGACAAGTAGTGTTATTAGTATATCCCAATCATATATGTATAACTCAGAAGTAGATGCCAGATATTGCTTAGTGTTCAAGACTTTTGACCCAGACTGTACCTATACTAGAGAAATGTATTCTTTAAACCTTAGTGATGGTCAGTACAAAACTGATAATATGTTACACAAGTATATTTGTCAGTGGCCCAAGGTTAAAAATGATTTGAAAGCATGTAAGGTAAATGTATGACAGATGATTAGTGGGTCTCATTTTTTACCTGACGTGACATAACTAGTTGTCGCCCGTTCTTTAATCTCTTCTTATGTTTGCTGAGTGGATTAGTGGATGTCATGTTTTTTTAACCTGACCTCATGTTTTGTAAGGTCACCCTGTGCACATAAGCTCTCTCTCAGTCTTTGTAATTCAGTTGCCTCTGAAGATGTCTTGAATAAAGACGAAAGCTAAGGTTCTCCATTGTTTCCCTTTTCCCTGTGTGATTTTATCAAGATTTATCTTAGTCACGTTTCCATTGTGGATCTACATGAAATATATATATATATATATATATATATATATATATATATATATATATATATATATATATATATATATATATATATATATATATATATATTCTACAGGTCTCAGTAAAAATAAATCGAGAAAACAAATTACTTTAAAGTATATGGTAGACATGTAGGCCAGCAATGCACCTGGTTATAAGTTATGCTGAATTAAGATGATGATATTTAAAATTTGAAAAAAAAAGTTTAGAATGAATTGCGGAAGCCCAGCCTCACAATCCTGGAAATACCTTACAGATCAGCATCAGTCAAATCATATGGGTAACTAGATTAATAGAATACATACATAGTAAAGACGAATAAGCTAAATATGGACTAAAATAAGAATGGGTGTTTATTTTTCTATTATTCCCTATTTTCCAATGTAACGGATCACCATGCAGTTTCCTATACGGTGAGTTTAACTCAAGGTAATATTTTATATTATTAACTCGCCACTATAGTAAACATCTTTTTAATGCTACCAACTTAACGAACAGAGGATTCTTATTCTACAAATAAAATCAAGAAGCTAGGAGGCAGCAGCGGTCACCAGGGTAACAGATCACGCCGGCATCACGTGACATCTCAGCTGATCCAACCAATATGAAATGTTGCCATGTAGTATTTTTTTACTACCAGGCTAAACATAAGTAGTATAATATTGTTTATAGTCATGTTTACAATGTTGAACATTATACATATACTTCTACTTGGCAATTCTCTCCAAAGTAAATAGTAACTTTTACCAACCTTTTTTGTGCAAATAAGTAGATATGGTTAGGTGTAAATTTGCTTTTCTTTACACAAGCGTGTATTACGTGTAACTGTCTTGTTACATCTAAATGTACAATGTGTAAGCATAACCCGAGTGAAGAGTGTACACACAAATTGGCAACACTTCTATTCACTTACCTAACCCCCCCCACCACTGGTCCATTGCTTACTGCAGTGCCTGGCCCCTCCCTCCGTACTCAACCCTGCCACCAGTCATATTATCATACTGTGTTAGAACTAGTTTATACTACTATCGCTTTATTACTCTCTTTTTTTTCTCGGTGGACGTATATACATGTTGGAGGATAAGATGAAATTGGCTGGCAGCAGGAATAAAGTCATTGCGAGTGTATAAAGTGATTTATTTTTATTTATTATTATTATAGTATTACATTTTGGTCCCCCAGGCCTCGATGTAAGGTCAGTGACCTGTGCCCTGGTGGGCTAATCCCCGTAAAAAAATAATTAACTTACAATGGCCACGGTTGATAAATGTTAAATTTTTTACCGTCTTCTTAGGTTGTTTGGCTGCGTGTCTAATGGTGAGTTTCCCTCCCTTTGTGCATAAAAAAAGGGAATACTTTTTTCATCAAATCTCAAACCAAAATAACGGGAAATCTCTAGCCGTTTCGAAAGATCCCAAACCTGTATCTATAACTATTAAAATGGACTAACGTGACTATTTCGTTGTACGTGCATGGCCTTAAAATACATAAAGCATTTATCTTACAACCGCCACATTTTGATTAGCATAAAATGGAAAAAAAAAATATTATTGCAAAATGTGTATTTTGAGTTTGAATCGAATTCTAACCTCTCAAACATAGGAGACAGTCCATTTATAATTAAGAATTAAGAGACAGCTTTAGTTACCCCAGATGAAGGAGTTATTGAGGAAATTGCGAGGTGCAGGCAATAAAGCAAGTATTACTAATTCATCACACCTGGCACATATACTGTACAACTGATATCATATATTTGCATAAAATATTGACCAAGTTTGACCATAACTCAATAATGACAGAATATCATGGATACATATCGGTAATGTGTAGTGTACAAAGAAAAAAAAGATAATTAATTTTAATCATATTAATTTTCTTTGAACTACTATTCTTTTTATATTCAAGTAGAAGTGGATTAAATAAGGAAAATAGCTAGTCATATGTTTTAACTTTCGGGTTGCCTTTCTCCCATATTCATGGGCATCGTAGGATCTTTACCGGAGGGGGGGGGGGGAGGTCAAGACCTGCTATATCAGTTTATTAAAAACTGGTATACACATCCATATAAAAGTACTGTATGATCAAGCATAATCGAGTTACCTTCGAGTAATGTATGATCATCAATATCACTTATTAGTGTGAACAAATAATCACTACAATTTTCATGTTTGACCTTAAGCAATAAAAACTAAAGAAAATAATTAATTTGATATAATTAGTCCTGAAAATCTAGGGACGACCAATGCTGGCTGTCTGTCACGGTGGTGACTTGCTCAGAATATTAGAGGCGTAATTTGAGTACATAAATAAATACTGCAGGCAGCACTTACCAGCCCCAAAACGATCAATCACGTCTTCAGTGGAAGATTTCATTCTATCTATAACATGTTCTGCTGATGCACGTCGAGCATGCAGCCCCCTGCGGACGTCCATGCCTATTATATTTGCTCTATTATGTCAACCTGCTGGGCATATGAGTGTCCCTAGAGGGACAGGGGAGATTCTATAACATTCCAGCGGTTATTGTTGAAGTTGTAATTAAGTTGTATCAAGCAGAAGTGCCAGTTTAATATAGGCACCGTCTTCATGTCTTCCAGGTTCCCCTACGATATCGTGTGGGGTGATGGCTAAAACTGTATTATGTATTGTGATGTACCCACAGTAGTATTACATTGTTTATTTTACAAAATAGGGCTACGAGTTAAATAAAAGATACCCTATGAAATGCTTTGTTTTGAACCGTCCAATATGGACGTTAGCCCCGCCCACTGGCTTCAGAAGTCCTGCACGAAGGATGACGTCATGCCGCTTCCGTGTTTAAGCCTCCTTGAGTGGAACATGATTGAAGTGTAGGCAATTCTCATGTATTAAGTCATATGTCTTCCAAGATCTTAGTTTTCATTTCCGGAGGTTTTAATTGTCTGAAGGCCTAGTAAAACCATTCCCAGCACAGTATGGTATGGAAATGTGTATAATAGTGATTTGCCTTCCATAATTTCATTATTAATTACAATCAATGAAATATTAGGCGAGGATGCAAGTTCTGTAAGCCTGCCGGCCCGTTTAAGGCAGTACGGATACAACACAGTGAAAACCAAGCCTTTCTTTGGATGCAAAAGGAGGAAGTGTTGCTAGCACTTGCATTCGACAGCTATTACTTCCCAACCGTCGAGTTAGGTACAGTCGGGGACAAAAGTTCGCTCCCCGTGGTTTTTTAAATTGAATCACGGGAGTCTCCGAAACGACTTACCCTGACTGTTTCATTTTAAGCGGGGTCAAACTTTTGACCCCGACTGTACCTATTCACGAACCAGCAACTTCCAACAGCCGTATGACCCTAGTAGTTAACTGAAGCAATGAAGAGAAAGTTATATACACTCGGCTGCCCCAGTCATAAGCAAGATGTTTAAGACTGTCATTGCGCAATTAACGTATAGCCAGAAACTACACAGCTAAAACTTAAGACGTTCTTTCTTGTTTTATACCAACGCCCGCCTGATATGCAAATACAGTACAGTACGTATATAAATTCAAGATTTTAAGATTAAAAAATAAACCTATTTGTTAAGAATATCGTAATATTGCTATCAATTTATGTAAATTTTGAATGAAAAAAGTTCAGTGGAGTACCACAAGACTATCCTTGGACCCATCTTGTTTGTAATCTACATAGTAAACTACATAGATGAAAATATATCGAGCCACATTATCAAGTTTGCGGACGACACGAAGGTGTATGTGAAGGTAGCAAGCCAAGACGATGTCGTAACAATGCAGAAAGACCTGCATGAACTGCTCTGTTGCATTACGAAATGCAAAATCCTATAAGTAGGATACAACAACCCTAAGCACAACTATTCTCTTAAGAACACTTTCCTGGAAAATGCTCCTTCAACTGTACAAATCTCAAGTACGCCCCAGTGTAGATTATTGTATACAGGCATGGAAACCCTTCCTCCAACAAGAGCAAACATCCCTAGAAAAGGTGCTACACTGAGCGACTAATATGATTCAAGAACTATATCACTTCGATTATCCAAATGGACCGAGGGTCTTAAGATTAACACCCCTTCACACAAAGGCACAATAAGACAGATCTCATTGAAGCATTCAAGATCCCACAAGGGATGGAAAACGAAACCCGGGACTTTTCTTTCTAATGTCACTTACCACCAACACGAGAGGACAAGGACTACAAGCTGGCCAAGTTATCCTATAGATTGAACACAAGGAATTGCCTCTTCACACAGAGGGAGGTAGACCAATGAAACGATCTAGCAGCCCAAGCTGTGGAATCAAAATAGCCATTGACAAATTTATCAAGAACAATAGAGGGATCCTACACAGGCCACTGGCCTCAGGTCTCCTTCCCTCGGCATGGCCACCTCTAGTGGGTGGCCATTAGGTAAATAAGGTAAATACAGATTTTCGATATAAAGGTTTTCTTAGCCCTTCACAGCACACACCTTGTGGAAAAAAAATTGAAAATAATTATTGTTAACTTGAAAACTACAAGCTGAGAACATATCTAACCAAGCAGTCTCAGCGTAAATTTGACACAATCTAGGCTGACAGTATGATGCGTTCTCACATAATTAAACTGAGGGAAAACTGAAGCATGAATCTCGTAGAATTCGTACACAGATTATCTTGAGACGCCAGACGCCATTTGACGCCAGGGCGGCGCCAACCTACAAGTAAGGGGTGGGAAGAGAGGAGGGTGGGGGATGTCGCCGAGTTGCAGCACATCAGAGTGTGGGGTCGGGAGGCGAGGTGGGGGCGTGGAGGGGTACCCTTGGCCTGACCTTGGCTGTGTCCTGATCGACCGGGCATCCCTTGTGGTGGTAGCCGGCGGGGCAGCAGCTGGCCCGAGGGGAGTCACACGTCTGCCAAAACTTGGGGGGTTGAGGGGGATGAGGGCGTGAGTGAGGCAAGAGGTGGTATGGGAGGCAGAGAAATTGAGTATGGTGGCAAGATGTCAAGTGTAAGGTACCAGTATGGTGTTAAGAAAAAGGAGGTGAAGGGTGGTAACGGGGACGGGTAAAGGAGTTGAGGGGCAGGTAAGTGTTACAAACTTACAACCGGTTTTAAAGTTACTTCAGGCGTATCATGGTTAGTCTTGCTGTACTCCCATTCATTCCTACTTATAAAAGCGGTTTCTGGCAGGTCCCACTTCAGTTTGATTCACCAGTTATCCAGGAGTCAACATTCTGAACTAGACCTTACACTGAGCAAATTTAAAGCTTAGCAAATATTACATAAAGTTCATTAAACCCAAGATGAATATATCCTTCACAATGGAAAGTGTCCTATAACAGGGGAAGTTGTATTGGGGGATAGGTGTGTTATAGGGTTACCAGTCCACTCTCAATAAGACGTCAACCCAGCCCCTCCCTTCGCTCCTTTAGCTATGACAAACCAGAAATGCCTGCCCTCACCACCAATCCGCTTCCTTTTTTACTGCCACCTGTGTTCTCTTGACTATTGTGCGTTATACACCCAACACAACCCACCACAGTGTATACACCCCCCCCCCCGCCCCAGCATCCCCCTTTCCTCTCTTCCACTTGCAAAATTTCGATCTTGTAACAACTCAACACCAACCTGACCATCAGTGTCTGTGCCAGAATGGTTTCGTTATATAAACATCACACAGGGAGCTCAAGTTTATATATATACAAGTGCACCTGTTACATTCAAGCTAACGTTCTCCAAGTAATATAAAATGATAAGACACGAAAACGTTTAACATTATCTGACGATGAAATGAAATGTAAATAAAAACAAATGGTTTATAAAATTATCGCGATCGTAACGCATGTTAACCAATACAATGTTACCGTCATTTAATTTATTTCCATGTTATAGAAATCATTCACCGACGGAAATTTCATACCAATCTGGGTTCAAGACCAAATTCGCTCTGTGTAGTAACCAATGTGGCAAAATTCCAAGTCAAGATAAATATGAGCAACTTAACTGCTAACAAGGCACGTGTAGGCTATTGTGTAACACATCGGCCAGCCACTAACCTTCCTTTCTATGACACTGCTTGTCAGACGCGTGCAGTAGGTTGCATCATTGCTGCCAAGCACCTACTTACTGCCTACGTTTGTGGTTCTCATAGCTATCCTACATCTGTCATTCATAAAACTGTCAAGGTAGTCTTGCAGTATTTGTTTTTCTTCTTCTAGAAAACGTCTCTTTGGGGTTCGTGGCTTTTGCTTAGCAACTAAAACAAACTTAAGCAATTGCACTCGTTCTCTCGAGCTAAATGAAAAAGTATCTGTAGTTCTTCTCCGATAGAGTACTCATTTAACTTACTTACACACACACACACACACACACATCACTTGACCACCGAAGGGTCAAGACGTACCTGGCGCTCCTCTCGGAGCAGCCAGGTCAACTGTTATGTTGGCCCATACCAACTCCCTCCCCTGAACCCTCCTCCCCACCGGAATATCAACAAGTTCTCGCCAGAAGTTACTATTTCATTTAGGAAAGAAATGGAACCAGTGTTAAACAGAGGTGAACAGTGGTGAACAGTGCTTAAGTCAGTGAGAACAACTCAACAGTAACAGTGGTACCCAAGTTGACCTTTCACACAATGAGGTCCCAGGTACCCAGTGATAACGGCCCGTGAGACCCAACTACCAGCGATGTGTTAATCCGTCTACGATAGGAAGGCCTGGAACCACACCTCACTCATATAACACCATCTGTGAGGGAATTACTACACCACGTGAGGCCCCTCATAACACCATATGTGAAGGAGTTACTACACCACGTGAGGCCCCTCATAACACCATCTGTGAGGGAATTACTACACCACGTGAGGCCCCTCATAACACCATCTGTGAGGGAATTACTACACCACGTGAGGCCCCTCATAACACCATCTGTGAGGGAATTACTACACCACGTGGTGAGGCCCCTCATAACACCATCTGTGAGGGAATTACTACACCACGTGAGGCCCCTCATAACACCATCTGTGAGGGAATTACTACACCACGTGAGGCCCCTCATAACACCATCTGTGAGGGAATTACTACACCACGTGAGGCCCCTCATAACACCATCTGTGAGGGAATTACTACACCACGGAGGCCCCCATCTGTGAGGAACTACTACACCACGTGAGGTCCCTCCTAACACCATCTGGGAGGGAGTTACTACACTACGTTTTTGCTGTTCAACACCTACATTAATCTGTATGTTCACTGTATGTTCCTTTACCTTTCTCTAATGAAGGCTTTTGTTAAACCACCAATGTATGTAATAAGTCATTTATGCCCAATGTATATTTTCAGCCTTCGGGCTGCAGAACTTTTTCAATAAACCGTTAATTATTATTATTATTATTATTACACACACAATGACCAGCATTATAGCAGCTGTGGTTATTGGTGTACCACAAAACTTAAGAGGCCACATCAAGATCGTCTAACAAAGCGAATATACTGTACGTAGATTCTGAAAAGTCAGGTCACTGACCCACATCGGGGCCTGGAGGGCGAAAATGTAGTAGTAGTAGTAATAATAATAATAATAATAATAATAATAATAATAATAATAATAATAATAATAATAATAATAATAATAATAATAATAATAATAATAATAATAATAATAATAATAATAATAATAATAAAGAAATACAAAATGAAAAAAATCAATAGTGAGAAACAATATATGTATGTTGTGTTGTCAAAGTAAGAGAAACAATTGAGACCCTGCAATTGTGTGTAAATGAGGCAGAAAGTCTGATCAGCAACCTGGGACTTGGTCACAATTTTTGTGATGCCATATGGCAGCAGGGTCTACCATTAGACAACACATTATGCTTCCAATATCTTCCCAGGCAGTAGTACCGCCCTGTTTGGTAGCTGCCTAATACTTCCAAATTCCTTCCTGTAACTTGGAGACAAGAATCAGCATACAATTTCAGTTAGCTAAACTATGAGTCGTGAAATAATCTTTAATATTAAAAAAAAAAAGAACTTTTTGGTATATAAAGTGGTCTGCTACTGAGTCTTGAGGCAGGTGATGGCCACCCGAGGCTGAGGGACCATTTGTTAATCAAGGCTGCGGTGGGATTAAACTGGGTCTCCTGTTGCTAAACACCGATAACATGATGAACGACGATATGTCTTATTGTTTAAAGTACGTAATCCCATAGTTAGAATCTTAAGGTTCCCCAGATAACCAAAACCAAAATAACACCAATATTGTTTGCAATGTTTATACTATGAAATTTGTAGTAGGGACAGCTAATATCCATTGAATTAGTTAATGTGCTTAGTAATATTTATATATTCAATATAGCATTATGTGTTGCACAGTAAAGCACAATTAATTACCTAATACTATTTATTTACAGAGCCGATCAGCCAAGAAGGTTGGACAACTACTTCCAGGGTTCATCAAGGCAGAAGAAAGTAATTTACCAAGAGTAGATGTCTTTATGATTGTAGAGTATTATCAAGAACTCCGCCATCCAGCTATGAAGCACGTTAAATTACATCTGATCATCTCAAGCCCATCCCCTGGCCCTGGTCGCCCCTTGTCCTTCCACAACATTAAATATAGACATCAGTGACGAAAACTTACATTTTCCAGACATGAAATAGAGAACAGTGATGAAAGCTCCATGTTGGAGTTATCGGTTTTGCATCATTTTGGCACCCAGCAAGTAAATGCACACGATGAGACTTGAGCAGTAATTTATTTTTACCTAAAAATAAGGTATGCCTGTGTATATCAACATTGTATATGGCCACAAGTCCTGTTAGTGTATATACAGCATATCCCTTTCACCGTGACAGGCGATAATTTATAACTTCTTTACACTGGTTCATTCTCAAAACGAGCTCAAATGAATCACATGAGGTTTGCCGATTCACTGTCATTGTGAAGGTGGGAGTGGAGGCAACTGTATATACTGTGCAATCAAAGACAAAAATCGTGTCGCGGTTTTGTCCGAAGATTAAATATAACCCGTGAACCATAATGAGAGCCTCCTCCCACAAGGCAGAGCGCACCAAAAGTTTAGCCCTTCAGCATATGTTTTCACCAAATTTCACAACACGACTTTTGTCTTTCATTATACATCACCGATAAGTGCAATAGCCCCTCTGATACGATTCGTAAATTTATCTGCTCTTCGTCCATAGTATTTGCACCAGTCAAGTTTTTTAATAATATTTTAGAGTTGATTTAATAACGTGAACATCTCAAAGTCGGTGCATATAAAAAAAAGTATTGAACGCCAATATGGAATTAATTATAAACTACAAGACATTATCAGCCAGCAAAAGTAAAGAATCGTCAATGGAAAAAAGTGGTTACGACTTTCCCTGAGCCGGTCTAGCCTACTTGAGGTGCTGTACTGTAAATGCAACTCGCAAACTACACTATCTGGTGCACACAAGGGAACGGGGAAGAGGAGAAAGTGTTTCACCTGACCTACCCCCACTTAAGATGTAACAGGCATGATGCTAGTACTGTATGAAAATATATTGGATGGTATGATATTAACGGTGAATACAGCAGGTGACTCAAGAAATTTAACCCAACAATTATTAGTGTCATTTATTTACATAGCAGTGGATATATAGTCAAATTATATGCTACTAGCAAGACGGTGTCCTAATATAGCCAAATGTAAGGTAGTTCACCATGACCTAAGTTTGGATTATACGTTCAAGCTGAGACAAGAAAGAATATCGTCCATGCACAATGTCTGAAGGCAGTGATCGTGTTGTTTTAAATTCAAGACGTCTCTTTTGTATGTAGTATTTAATTATAGTTTATATTTGACTAAAAAAAATATATGACGCATATTATAACTACATCAACACGTCAGTGAACACTTTTCAAAAACATCAATAAGAAGCACAATATTCATGTACCTATTTAAAAAGGAAACTAAAGTAACCTTTTTTCATTTCTATTTTTAATTTCTTTCTATTCCTATTTTTTCGCCCCCTAGGCCCCGTTGTGGGTCGTTCCACCTGTGCCCGGGTGGGCTAATTCCCGTAAAAAAAAAGCCAGACTTCCGAACAGTGTCTACAGACTTTACATCACGTGTAAAGACGTTATCTGTGTCTGCTCTTTAAAAATAATTCGTATCAGTGCCCGGTTACGTCTAGGAAGTTAGATATGAGAGTGACCTAACACTTCAGAAACTCGTGTGTGAGCATAATTGTTGAGACCCAAAAGTGTGGGTTGTCGTGGCAGGGGATGTTTGACTTCACAAATATTACATCTCCCTTGTAAGGTGCGGCCTGTAACTACACTACCATTATCTTTCTATATCGACAATGAACTGTGGTTTCGTCACAAGACGACAACATTGAAGTTATCCATGGTTGACTTCAAACACCTCAACCGTAGTTTTCTTAAAACACTAATTTCTAAATCCCTTAGCAATTTCTGATCTATCTATAATACAGTACTCCGCATTTTTGCTTGGCTTCAATCCACAACAACAAAACTTGTATTTTTGTAATTTCTTGAGCAGAACCTTCCTCTGCCCAAGGTCACCAGTAAACTCCACCCCGCCCAGAGCGCGATCAATATACTCACCAGCCTCACACTCCTGGCTTTATTGCTACCTACACACTTCCATGTTATTAAAAGTGTGTGCGTACTCTTGTGAATGAACCACCACAACACATTGAACTCAAAACAAACAACCAAATACTGACGTTATGTTTTCATGAGTGCCAAATATGGTAAACAAGGAAGTCTAGCTATATTTAAAGGCAGGAAATGTAAACCTTTGATGGAAGTTGGACTTAGTGTTCAAAACAGACAATGATTAGCACTAGTGACGACGTTGCTACACGTGCGAGTCGTAATTTCTTAAGAACCTATTATACTGTACTGCACCTAAAAGAATCGCCAGGTCTTGCCCAGTACATTTTGACAATGATGACTTCGTCTTCCCTCCATCTCAAGTCTTTATCATCAATGCTGGGCTCCCTACAACTATGGCCGTTATACTTTATTGAAGGAATTGACAGAAAGTCGCCTGGAATTTTCGACTGTTTTGCTCTACCTGATACATGATATAATACAGCATTATGGTTACCCATCAATTTGAGAGCCAAAGGTGCACCTGAACCAAAAAATAGTATCTAAGGTTAATGAGGAATATTAATGTCCATCACATTATTTTCCGACACGAATTTCAACATCTAAAGCCTATATATTCAATATTTACTCACATCGAGTATGACTTGTCAGTTCTAACGCAAATAAAAAAAAAAGAAAGTTCGTAATTATCACGAACAGAATCGCATTTTGTTTTTAAGTGACAAACTGTCAACCTTAATGTACTGTATAGTCACCCACAAAGTCCTGTCGCCTCTCCTGCTGTTCCACGAACCCCGAGAATCAAGACTCGTGAACACGAAGCAGTAGACACTGGTGCATTATTCTGCCCATAAATACTTCGGATTCACGCGTCTGAATCTCGGGATTCGTGGTTCAGGAAGAGAGGCGACAGAACTTTTTGTGGGTGACTGTACTATACCTGGGATATGTTATAAGTTGTCTCATCAGACAAATTACTGATTCTGAGGTCATGCCTGCGTAATTTTTCAATTTGGGCCATTTTGTTGTTGAAACATTATACTACTACGCAGAAGTAGGGCGTCGATGTAGTTTAAACCAGCTTACATGTTGACGATTCAAGGCCATCTGAGGCTTTGGCAAAGCAAACTCCACGGGCTTTGGATCAGTCAACCTCAGAAATGCGTAAAAATTTTCGGACACCAAATATCTCTGGCAGTATCTTTCATCGTTTAAATCCAGATTATAAATACAGTTACATGACTCCGTTTCCCAAGAATTTGTTGAAAGACCTGAGGTCCGACTCATGTCTTTAACTCTAGCGAACCCCGAGCCAAGGACAACTTTGTTGTGCCACTCCACATGAACCATTTCTCATTTAACATGGGGATATATATAGCTCCTCCAACCCCAGTCAGCGCCAGGCAGGGCGAAGTGGCGTTTCAGTTATTTATTTTTCAAGTTGGCTAAGTCGCATGAATCTCCCATTTCCGCCTATTCTTAAAATTGTTTCCGTATCGAGAGTAAACACACGACAAAATAAATATTAAAAAGCAGTCCTAACTCTGTCCTGGGCAATACGATGCAATTTTAAATAAACTACAATAAAAAAATAAAAAAATAGTTTCAGCTGTTTTACCCAAATTAAAAAAATGGGGGTGGTTCAAATACCGCTTTGCTTTGTTTCTCTGAACCAGCTACAAACATGAACCACATAATGGCAACAATAGTTACATAATACCCATCAACTTTGATCGATCAAGAAAACAGCTGTTGTTACATAAGCTGTGGTTGTGTTAGACTTGGGCAGGGTACCATAATCTTAAGTTCAGGGCGTTACACTCCCTAGCAACACAATAGATAACACAGGCTTCTATCTCTCTCTTTTTTTTAATCATATTCGCCACTTATCAGCTTACTCGCCATTTGGGCGGTTTATCCAGTGTTAGTACAGGAGGAAACCTGGGACTGGGAAACCTGTGGTGTTTGGTAGGGTCACACTGTACCACCAACACTTAAGACATAAACTCCAAATCACCTTCGTAACTAGGCTACCTTAGATAACTAACTCATGAGGTATACGGCAACTAAATGAAGAAGGCACAATATAGTATAATATGCTCATCTAGGTATTTACATTTGTCTCGTAGATATCAAAGACCGGAAACCCAATATCACAAACAGCCGGGGAGACACTGTGCTTGTTTATTCTTTCTGGTTACTTTCATCCAACCTGGCCGCCGTAGTAGGATTATCCAGTATACACAAAAAATAGCCCTATCCAGTTTCCGTGAAATTTATATATTGTACATTATTAATTCATCCACACCGTCTTCCTCGGGGGAACTAAATCATCATTCCACTATCACTATCAGAGGGGTTGTAAAGCGGTGACCTGTTATTTTTGGTAGGTTCACATTTACTTTTATCCTCTTCGCCACTGATCGGCTTGTTAGCCGCTTGGGCGATCGGTCACGACTCTTTTCCTTTATATTCTTCACCAAAAGGTCGGCTCGCTAGCCGCCCGGGCGATCGGTCACGTCTCTGTCACGCACTGTTGGCAAATACTGGGCATGCACCGGCTCCTGAATGTACCTGAACCCGCTCCAGTGTTGGTCAAGTCTTCTCTTGAAAGAGCTCACACTCGGTGCCGTCACAACACTTTCTGGTAGATTGTTCCAAGAGTTTACAACCCTCACTCCGAAAAAGTTTGCCCTCACGGTTTTCCGGACTTGCGGCTTCTTCAATCTTGAGCTGTGACCCCTTGTGGGGCGAGCGTCCGCCAGCTCCAAGTAAGGACACTCAACTGAGTAGTGCCCCCTGAGATGCTTATAAACCTCAACTAGGTCCCCCCTTGCCCGTCTGTAGTATAAGCTAGGCAAGTTCAGGCGCTCCAATCTCGCAGGGTAGCTGAGATGCCGAAGTGCAGGCACCAGCTTGGTGGCCCTCCTTTGAACATTTTCAACCAACTGACAGTCCCTAGCATATCTCGGGGACCAGATGGGGTGACAGTACTCCAGATGGGGAAGCACTTCACTCCTGAAGATCGTCACGAGGGACGGACCGTCTAGATATCTGAACGACCTTCTTATAAGACCCAATAATTTATTTGCCTGATTTACCTTCTTCTCACAATGGCCCGAGAACTTCAGCTCATTGTCAACATACACACCTAGGTCCTTCTCACACACAGTCTCAACTAGTACATTTTCTTCATCCCGTTGGGACATATGGTACGCCTCCTTACCGTTGGTACGCCCCAGGTGCATCCTCTTACACTTCGTGACATTGAATCTCAGCAGCCATTCCTTCGACCATTCCTGGAGCCCACAGAGGTCCTTCTGCAGCTCTTCACAGTCCGCTTGGTTCTTAATTTCCCGAAATAACTTGGCGTCATCGGCAAACATTTGTATGGAGGAGTGTACAACGTCAGGCATATCATTTATGAAACAAACAAACAACAGCGGGCCCAATACACTACCCTGCGGTACCCCACTTGTTACAGGTACAGATGACGATTTCGTGCCATTAATCACCACACATTGCTTGCGGTCATGTAGAAAGTCTTCTATCCACGCTAGGACATTTCCCCGAATTCCGTACCCTTCCAGTTTGATTTTCAGCCTTTCGTGGGGTACACTGTCGAAAGCCTTGGCAAAATCTAGGTAAATATTGTCGATATTACCACCCCGTTCTAGAATATGGGTCCAAATATCCAATACCTTGAGCAATTGTGTCAAGCAAGAGCGCCCCGGCATAAAACCGTGTTGGCAATCTTTTACAAGGTTGTTTCGTAGTAGATGTTCCATCGCTGCATCTCTGATAATACTCTCAAGTACTTTACATATTATGCTGGTCAGGCTCACCGGTCTATAGTTGTTCGTGGAGTGCCTATCGCCCTTCTTGAAGATAGGACTCACATAAGCCACTTTCCATTCACTGGGGACCATTTGTTCATCCAGGCATTTACAAAACAGAATCTTCAGGGGCTCTGCAAGCTCGTTGCACAGCTCCCTTAGCACTCTAGGATGCACCATGTCAGGTCCAGGACTCTTATGGACCTTTAGCCTGGACAGTTTATTTCTAATACCCTCTTCTGTGAACACAATGTGGGTCAGTGCTGTGTCGAACCGTCTGTCCTCAAACGCAGGAAGGTTAGTTGCATCCTCTCTTGTGAACACTGAGGAAAAGAAGCTGTTCAATGCCTCAGCTTTATCCTGGTCAGAATCTGCGTAACTACCATCTTCAAGCCTCAGGTCTGATACTCCTACTCGCGTTTTCAATTTCGACTTTGCATAGCGGTAAAACGCCTTTGGGTTTGACTTGACCTCGCGTGCAACCAGCCTTTGGAACTCCTTTTCAGCCCTCCTACACTCTATCTTTGCTTGGTTTCTGGCTCTTGCATACATCCTCCTGTCTTGCTCATCGTTTGACCCAACCCACGTCTTGAATTTCTGGGTTTTCTTCTTAATTTTGTCGACCGCCGCATGGTTCATGTGTAGGGATCCCCTCGTATTCCTAGAAGCACTGGGTTTGGTCTTGGGTATATATTTATCGATCAAATGGGTCATTTTACTAGTTATGATATTCAGCGTAGTGTCTGCGTTCTTGTACCTTAATAAAAAGTTGATGTATTCTGCCACCATGAAACAACATTGCATAGCACGCTTAGTTAAACCGGTACTATAATTGGCAAAGGCAGTATTGCCGAAAAACGCTGTTTATCGAACTGAACCCAGATATCAACGATATTAAAATATAAGCTAAATTTCACTTCGATTTTATATTCCGTTCTTATGTTAATAATCTGAAAACGCATGTCTCTGACAAATGTCTAAACTGTACGAATGGCAATTACTAAAGAATGGGGAGACGAAATGATTGTTATGGACCTCGCCTACAAATCACCAGTAAATTTCTCTCCATCAAATATCATATCGATCCGTAAATCTATTCTTCAGTGTTTAATTAAAATCTATAAGATGGGATCATGAAAATTCAGCAATTACACATATCTAGTTTCCGAAAAGGGAACATCACCTCCTTATCTACACAAATGGGGCCCCAACTTACTGTAAGTGGTATACACCCCCTTCAGCACGTACTCAGAAGTCCAGACTACCCAGGTTGCCTCACATCCACATTATCTTATGCTTAACAGATCATTGATCGTAGTCCGCGTGGGACACTGAATTCTATAACAAGTAATCAAGAAACTAGATACTACACCATTAAAAATGTAGATATGTAAATAACTGGAATCTAATGAGAATATGCTCTCTTGATAAATCCTACATTACCACTAAATCCTAGTTCATGCACGGCTGAGTTCCTTTATTTTCTGTAATTAACAACAACCAATATTTGTTTTGAACATTTAAAAATATGAGACTAATTAGAACCTGATCTCTTTCAGATACTTGCAGAATTAGCCTTAAAAATAAACGTGCAATAGATTATATTTTCGACCTCTAATAGAAGATATCCCTAAATGTAAGGTCAGACAATGATGATAATTGTACTGTATCTATGTTCTAGATATTTACAGCATCGTGTCTAAAAACCTACTATAAAATAGTCACAATTACATTCTGTATAGGCTAAAATAAAACCGAAGAAAGCTCTAGCAACACAAATGACACGATGAAAGGAAAAAAAGTCTAAACAATAAAAGTAAATGCAACCTCAAATTCACTAACAGGTGCTCCATATATTACTGTGTTCAAAAAACCAGGTCAACATCTCTAAATACCGTAGGCAGCTATCAAACAGGGAGGTACTACCGCCTGGTTACATATTGGAAGCATAATGTGTTGTCCAATGGTGGACCCTGCTGCCAGATGGCATCACGAATATTGTGACTAAACCCAGGATGCTGATCTGACTTTCTGCCTCATTTACACAAATGCAGGGTCTCAATTGTTTCTCTTACTATTGAACACAACATACATATACTGTTTCTCACTTTAGATATTATTATTATTATTAATTTATTATTTTATTTTCAAATTTGTATTTTTTATTATAAATTTTATTTACTATGAATTATTATTATTACATTTTCGCCCCCCCCCATGCCCCGATGTGGATCAATGACCTGTGCCCGGGTGATAACTAAAGTACAGGGTGAGCATAGTCTTTCCCTGATTATGAAAAATGATATCTTGAAGACAATTCTAGATAGAAACATGAATGTTGTAGCATTATGTAGACGAATTCATAGATTTTTGTTCATGCATATTTTAAGCTGCAAAAAACTGTATGTTTGTACCTAGCATATGTTTTGTGTAATAAATATTTGTAATCAGGGATAGACTTTATGCTCACCCTGTATTGCAAACTGCATCAGTACGTGTGGGTTACCTCTGGCAGAGATCCCCCCCCCCCCACCATTGTTACATTAAAATTAATCATTGTATTATCTTGTACACAGAAATTTTTATACCTTTAAGATAACATGTTGGTTGTACTGGTTTTACCTCTAACATGAAAACACTCAATAACATTAAGTACAGTACTAATTAAAAATATTCTATGAACTTTTTTTTTCAGGGGTCTATCCTGCCACCCCATATGACGTCACCATCTTGATTGCCTGGAGACAGTTATGCAGGTCACTGAACCTTGGTACCCGTGATCGTGAGTATCATATACTGCACAGTACTGTGCTTCTGTGTGTGTGTGTCTTTCGTGCGCATTCTTTAATATGGTGAGTAGCTGGAGATAGGGAGTTAAAATGTTTAAAAATGGCGAGAGAATGCGGTGACTGAACAAGGCGAGTGATTTGAATGCTAAGTGAATTGGTGAGTGCATTTGAATCTGACAAGTGTTTAAATATGAACGAGTTTGAATATAGTGCGTGTGTTTGAGTATGGTGACTGAGTGTGTTTGATTATGGTGCACGTCTGGATACAATAAGTAATCTTGAGTATTGAGATAAGGTGAGTTTAAAGTTAGTAAGAGTTCCTATATAGTGAGTGTATTCACATATGATCTCTGTGAATATAGTAAGATTTTAATATGAAGTCAGTCTTTAAATACAGTGAATACATCTGAAAATTTAGTGTATTTAAGAATGGCGAGTTTTTAATATACTGAGTGTGTGAACATAGTGAGTACAGTATACAGAAAGTGAATTTGATAATTAACCACCCGAATGCTATTGGGGAGTTAGGTTAGAATAAATTAGATGATGCTAGGTTTGATTAGCTTAGCATTATGGTGTTTAATGATCAGGTAAGATAAATTGTGGTTCCTAATCTTCATGAGATCCGTTCTCAAATACAATGTGTGCGTGTGACAATAATCGGCTCGTTAGCCGCTTGGGGGGTCGGTCACGTCTCTGTTATGCACTGTTGGCAAGTACTGGGTAAGCACCAGTGCCGGATTTAGACCTGTGGAGGCCCATGGGCAGCCTCTTTGTGGAGGCCCCCCTCATTATAACTACCCAAGAGGGTGGGGTGGCGAGTGAAGCGAGCCTAAACAACTGGGAGTTCCGGGGGGCGCTGTAAGCCCCCCCGGAATATTTTGAAATATGAACACTTCTTTAGAGAATTTTGAAGCCATATGCAGTTATATTGAGAAAATTAGAACATTGAGAAATTGTTAATTAACTGTATATTTATTGATAGTGTACAAATTCCCAACACACACACACACAAAAGTGTGTTTCAAGTCGACCAGCCCTGATATAGCTACTACTGCACATGTCAAAAATTTTCAAGAGACTTCACAGAAAAGAATATAATATTAATTATTACAGAGAGATGATTCTTTGCATTATTAATCAGATAAACCTCTACTCAAATAATGGTTCTGTCCAAGAATGCATGTATAGGCTTCTTTAAGTCCAAGGTCAGATAGATTCAGAATAAGTATTAACTCAACTATAAATAAAATTGAAGTTTTGCATCCAATAAATAAAATATTGTAATATGTGGAGGCCCCTGGGCAGCTGCCCACTTTGCCCACTCCTGAATCCGGCCCTGGTATGCACTGGCTCTTGAATATATCGGTTCCGATGGCGAGTTGGGGAAGCGGGGGGGGGGTGGCTGTGAAGTGTGTAGTGAGAGTTTGGTGTAGTTATTACAGTCCCCAAGGGAGATCGTTGACCGTATTCAGTTTCGACATCTCTACCTTTCTCCTTCATTCTGAAGGAGGTCAAGCCTCACGGCACCGCACGCACACCGGGGCTTACACACACCAAACATACACTACATGCATTATTCCATCTCAATTAATGTATGTGTGTAATGACGTACTCAATAATAATGTTTAAGTTCCAGTTTAGTCCTTGGGGATCGTGTGGCAATGTGTGTTATTGGGCGTTTTCCTTATCTTTGAAAGACACCAAGTTATCATACAGAGAAAGCATGGCAACCTATTTTCCTGGACCCCGTTATTACGATTGATTGTACTAGTTCACAAACATCAGATCATTTGGATGGAATAAAATATATTAAAATATGGTAATTGAAATGCTGGTATAAGGCTACGAACCTTAAAAATAATATCGGGAACTAGAAATAATCGATAAATTAACGGAGGCAGGATGTTGGATCTATTGTGTTTAAGAACAGATGCCAAATTGTACCTGCGAGATTATATTATTCGCGTTTGAGAGATACTGTTGTACTTACAATATATAGAAAAAAATATTAAATTATGAAATTATACTGGCCATCTCTTACATTTCCTGACAAGATACAGTGAGGTAATGAGCTCAGTTGCCATGTCATATCTACCCGCTTGAACTCCAACATGAACATCCCCTATATGGTGAGACTAAATTAATTATCAACGGCATAATTTCTTACCTTTGGATCCTTCTCGTAGTAATGCTGCTGAGTTCTGATCCATCTTGAGGTGAGGTGATCTCTGACTGTGTGGGCAAGGGTGAAATAATAATCACGGGGAGTTGCCACATTTCTGTCTTTCACCAAAGTGTAATGAAGATGACGATTAAATGTCTTCTTGACATTAGCAACATTTTCAACTTGAGCAATCCCCCTTACGGAGATCTGCTTTCTTTTCTCGAGGTCGGTCTGTGGAGTGGTCATCTTGCTTCGCGTGATCCTTCTCTCACGGAGTTCAGCGGTCCACTAGAACCAGTAGCAGACGACGCGTCCTTACACGCTCTCTCATGGACACCTCAAGGTCACGGCACACGCATGCGCGCTATTCCTTAACCCTCACCGCTAGATTTAAAGGGAAACAGAGCAATGCCTCAAACAACGTCAGTGACCTTTGGGTAACCTCTCTAGGTCACTTTAAATGTTCATCATTTTATATAATTGTAGACCTTGTTGTTGCTGTCTAGAAACAGCAATTTATTTTTTTTTTATTCCATGACCTGTGGTGCACCTTTAGAGCTAGTGGTTGACTTTGAGAAGGTCGTCTGCACTGTATGCTGTTCCACGGAAGCTAATTTGAGCTGTGGGTGGAGCATGATGACTGTGATAAATTAATATACAGTATAACTAAATTTTTCGTTCTATAAATAAAAGTATGTGATCAACGACCAATTAATGATCTGGATTGGGTTAAAAATTTTATTTGCCAATAATAGTGAATAACTGTACTGGTTCATGCAGTATAGCATCAAGGCCGTTCTCATAAAGTTATTACCCTACCTGGAGAAATGTTACTACGAACAATAACACATTAGAAATTATCCTGTGTCGTTTAAAACTACTTGGCCTTTATTTATGTTTTTATTTTTTTAACAAGTTTACAGCGCATTTTTATATATTAGTCTAATCATAAACTATATATCTAGGAGATGATTCTTTTGTAATATAAGATGATGAAAATTATCTTTCATTTTAATGTGCGCAAGCGACAAACTAAAAAGTTGCCATTGGGGACCGATTTTTATTTTTGACTTGTGACTTGTGAGGCTAGCTCAGGTGGATCAACCATTATTGAGTTGGGGCACAGTTACACAACACCGGCAGGTCACATACGATGACCGATAACACACTGGATGCAATATTTTTCCTGGGCAAGGCCGTCGCTAAACTAGAAAGAACATAATATGGCAATATATTGATTATGATTATGTAGAACTGCGGAGCGGGCAGAATGGGGTATAATTGGAAGAAGATAGGGTTTGATAGGTTCCCAGAAGTTTGAAAATGTATATGCACTACGTTTTCTTGCCGAGGTTACACATCCAAAACATGAGTGCCTACTTCATCATTTTCTGCACTTAATTGCATTTTTCGTCATGTCATGTCTATGATTCTTTACCATTCCGCTCGGAGACGAATACAATAATGTTCAACAAACTGACGTACTATTACAGTACAAGTACACACAGTACTTGTTCATATCCTCAGTTTACAAACACAGTATACCATGTGAATCTTTAATCCCCACATACAATACACTCATAGTGCTTCATATTTGTTTTTGTTTTTTATCAAACTCTTAAGTGGGGCAAATTTATATCCCTCCCCCTACAGGAATTGCCTAGCTTAAACTATAGGTAGTCAAGGGGCGAATTAATTGAAGTTTATAAACAACTCAGAGGGCATTACTCAGTCGAGGGTCCATACTTGGAGCTGGGGGACGTGCCCCACTAGCCTAGCGGGGCGGGTGGTCACAGCTTATGGTTGAAGAAGCCACAAGTTCGGAAAATTGTCAAGGCAAACTTTTTCCGAGTTTGTAAACTTTTTCTGAGTTTGTAAACTCTTGGCACACTCTGCCAGAGAGTGTGAGAGCACCGAGAGTGAGCTCATCCAATCCTGAGTGTGAACCAAACAATCTCATACCCAACAAATGGTGACTCCCGGAGATTCGCACTCACACAGGATGGAGGAGAAACTGACCACGCTCCCAGTCTTCAAGCAACATGGAAGACTGGCTTATCCACCCAGAAGCAGCTCTCATCGGCTCTACAGCTACTGTCTCTACACCACAGGTCAGACACCCTAGAGCAGCTCTGCTACTCTAAGCAGACAGTCGCTCCTCTTCCGACCCCAGCACACCCGTCCTGCCTCAGACGCCGACCCCGGCCCAGCAGTAACCCCTGCCGCCCCTGATGCGGCCTCTGTTCCTGAGTGCGGACACACACACCCCTCTTTTCTCCCCCAGGTACTCCCTGCTAATGTCCTGCACCCTGCTGCTGTCGTGGACCCAGCTGCTGTCACGAGCCCTCATCCGCTTCTGCTGACGCAGCCCCTGCTCCTGACCCAGGCCCACACACCCCAGCAGGCGCATCTGACGACTCTGTACCTGCCGTGAGGGAAGCACAACATTCATCGCCTCCACACACCCTTATTCTCCCTCTCTACTCCCACAGATATTGTGTATCTAGACAGTTGTATCCAGCGACCGGCTCATCACGCCATCGCCGTTGTCTCACATGAGGCACGCACCGCCCGTTCTGCCTCACATGTGCTATGCAACCCTGCAGACAACAAGTCTCCTACACAGCCTGGAGGGAAGGGGGAGTATTGTAGTGGAATTCTCCCCTACAAACGCTGTTTGTCGCTGCCTAGCCGACCCCACCAATTCCCCAGTGTATGCCTCGTGGTCTAGGTCAACCAGCGCCGCCATACACCACGGAGCGGGGGTCAACTGCTAAGTCACGCCTACCCCCGCTATTTAAGACCTGACCTCGTGGTGATCTCTCTCTCTACCTTCAGCCACGGCCAGCAACACCTCCTCCTCCGCCTGCCTGGCGGTCCTCTCTCCCGCTGGCGAGCATGGCGACCCACAAGCTGTCCTTCTCTGAGCGTCCTCACCAACCAGCTCTCTCTACATCACGCTTGTAACAATGCTGCCTTCCCAGCACCAAGCTGCATTGTACATCCAATACAACATGTATATAGAGAGCACATTGTGAGTTTCCTTTCTCCATCCAATCCTGAGTGTGAACCAAACATCTCATACCCCACACCAGACTTGACCAACACTGGCGCAGGTGCAGATACATTCTGGAGCCAGTTCTTGCCCAGTACTTGCCAATGACGACATGCAGCCTGTCTGGCATTGAGGATCTGTTTGGTGGAGTTCTTGGCCAGCCAGATATTTGCCTCAGCCCAGCCAGCCATTCACCTCAGCTAGCTAGCCATTCACATAAGCCAGCCAGCCGTTCACTTCAGCTAGTCAGCCGTAAACCTCAAGCCAGCCTCAGAGAGCCAAACAATCTAAAAGAAATAACAAACCCCTGCCCGCATCCACACACTCTCCCTCCCATCCACCCACCCTTCCTCCCACCCACCCCCTCCTCCCATCCACACACCCTACCTCCAACCACACACCCTTCCTCCCATCCACATACCCTACCTCCAATCCACACACCCTTCCACCCATCTACACACCCTAGAAAGAAAAATAAATTAATATTTGATGATTTTGATATTCTTCATGAGCAAAGAGCGAGTCATCAGTCGAACATTAACTCACGTCTCACGGCCTAAAACCCCAAATAATAATAATAATAATAATAATAATAATAATAATAATAATAATAATAATAATAGTAGTAGTAATAATAATAATAATAATTGTAATAATAATAATAATAATAATAATAGTAATAATAATAAAAATAGTAATGGAAGTATTACGCTTATGCTAACCGTGGAAGCCAACTGCTTGTTTGGTTGTGGACTAGTTTAGTGACGTAAGAGCGGATCGTTGACGAAGCTTCGAAACTCATGACTATCTTTCGTTAATAATTATCAGTTTTATTTTAGCTAATGGTGGATAGAAGTGATTTAAGAAAACTAATGAGATTATAGATGACGGACCAATCGTGTATGGTATTCTTTCCGCCGTCCAGTCGATTATTTTCATATGAATCAGTAAAGCGAACCAATGAATTAAGGAATCGAAGCACCTCGGGTTCGCCACTCGCCAGTGATCATTAGAGGTACGACTTAGGTGCATCATCTTACAGTTCCGGGTTATACTTAAGTACATCCAGAATAACACAAAAACACCAAAAGTTACCTGGAAAACCATTGGGAGTGAGTAATTAGCTCTGCAAAAAGTACAATAAATAAAATTTCCCATATGTCATTGGGCAAGTACAGTAATTACTGTATACAGGGGGTCCCTGGGTTATGAATGGGTTCCGTTCCTGAGGACGTTCTTAAGTCGGATTTGTAGGTAAGTTGGAACACATACTCTGTGCATACCGTACTTACAGAACAATGTTTAAAATCCCACTACAGTATATCATAGCCTAAGTCCTTATATACATCTAAAATCACTTAATTTAAGACTAAAGAAGAAAGAGAATAACAAAATACAGTAAATGAACATAAAAAATAAGTCATCAGGTAATTAAAATACTGTAAATTTCAAGTTTAATCCCGTTCGTATTGGTGGGCGTTCGTTCCTTTTAATACTTAAGTGAAGCACATTTTACAAACACCAATTCTTCAGACCATTGTCATGTTATTTGCAACCCTCTGATCTAACAAAAGTATTTCTAATGTTCTAACAACTACCTGTACAGTGGTCCCTCGGTTAACGAGTTACCTTCCATAAGATTCTTAACTTCGATTAACGAGCAATCCCTCGATTAACGAGTTTCTTACGAGCGGACCTCAACATGCTTTCGCTTGCATTTGGCGGTCCACCAGCTGTAGTATTAGTCCGCCAATACAGTAAACGGTTCTAGGGCTTAAATTCCTTACTATTTTAGTAAATATCAAGAAGTTTATACTATTCAATAATTTTAAAAGTTTAATATTAAATTTTTTAGTCATTTTAACAATTATTGAACATAATTGAAGTACAGGAAACTAGTTTTATGCGTGCCAAACAGCCTGTCAACACACCAAACAGGAGTCAGTTTCTGTGTCTTTTCAGTGGAGGTAACATCTTGCTTGAGACTCTCTTCAACTAAACGCTTTTTTTCTGTGTTTCCAAGCAAATTATTGGTCATTTTGAAATTTAATTTACATATTGACAATATACTGTATAATGCAGTGCGGTGTTGATTTAAAGAAAATAATCTTGAATTACACCAAGAGAACTAAAATTTTATGGGTGAAATGGCGACATGGGGTGACTTCTCTTCCACCCCAATGCTTTCTCTTCTCCCTTCTCCTCCACCCCCATTCTAATTCCTATCATCATCATCATCATCCAGGAGCCTTCTACATACACACCTCAAAGTAAATGTACTTTTCTACCTTTTTAGTTGAATTTAGGCAATTTTTGGTAAGCTGGAACCAATTACCCAAAAGCTGTTGAAACAATGGTTTCGGTTAGCGAGTTTTTCGGTTAACGAGCAACCTTCTAGAACGAATTGTGCTCGTTAACCGAGGGACCACTGTACTAAAATCCACATAAAAATATTCTATTTCTATCAGTAAATCACTCATTGAAGACACACACACAGCAGTAAAAAGAATCTGTACAAGACCTTCATTAAATTATCATTTACTTCAATACTTCAGGGAAACACTAAATAAACCTGAATTTAATCCACTTTAACCATTAATGCTCCCACATCCAACTCTTCCTCTCATATGAATATGTTTTAAAATTCTGTATATAGTACAGCTAGACCCCGACTTACGACTGCTTCGACTTACGACCGCCGCAGTTGTGACCATTTTTTTCTTCTTCAAATGACGCACGCATTTTCTATACCGAAACGTTTCCAGTTAATGTAGTCTCCATGTATAATTAGAAAATTATGGGGGCCCCATGTGCATTCAGCTGACTACATTAAAGGTAAGTGCTCAGTCACACTGTATCCATTCCTCATTATTTATTACTTTTACTGTACTGTATTTCATTGTAGATTTTTTATTAAAAAAAAAAAAAAAAAATTTTTATCTATGTCGGACTTACGACCATTCGGACTTACGACCTGGATTTGGGTCCCTAACCCCGTCGTAAGTCGGGGTCTAGCTGTTTATGTTTTTTTTTATGTCTCAGGATATTTTCCTTCAAAATGTACATTTATGAACTAATCACTCATATTGTTTCATACTCAATTAAAACCTTGAAAGAAAAATACCCTATAGGGAGTAATCCAGTGCTGATCTTTAATGTTGAGTAACTGATACAGAATGATGAGATCAGATAAGAGATTGTAGTTAGACCAAAAATTCTACATAGAGAATGGGGGGTATATACAGTAATGGCCAGATAGACCAAATTTTTAATAAGGAATAATGGTTCTATGGTTCTGGTAGAGCCTCATTTGATAGACCATAATTTCAATAGTCACAGGTCATGGAAAACAGGCTCAATGAATTATGGTGAAAGCAGCTGAAAATTGTAAAAACAGCCATTTACCATATGAGCTTATAAAAGGATTATTCCTTAAAAAAAAAAAGAAAAAAAAAGAAGCATACAAAAATTCTGAGGTTTGGTAAGACATCCCTATTTTTCCCATAAGAAGTTAACTTCAATTGAAAAGCACTTGTTCATGAAGTATACACAAGGGAACTAAACCACATTCTCTAACAAGGTCCTTATGGATAACCAAACACAATTGTATTTTTAAATGCATCTCCTGTTTGCTGCATTTGACTGGTTTACTCATACTAGTTATACAAATACATTCTCATTTCCTTACACTAATACAGGTACAGTAATATCTCCGTTAGCCGAAATCCCTCAAACACGGGACTCTCTGATAGCAGGAATTTAAATTTTCTCATAAAATAGTTCCCAAAGCCGTAATTTTCCGGAAAATTACGGTTTTAGAAAAGATTTTCCGAGGGGCACATTTTTCAGAAAATTCTGAGAAAAATTCCAGGGGTGGGGGAGTTTTATTCCAGGTTTGAGAGATGAAAATCAGACGCATTTTCTGGAAATTCCGAGAAAAATTTTCCGTTACCCGGAAAATTCCGGGGATGAGGGATATTTTTCAGGGATTGAGGGATGATGTAATGGACATTTTCTGAAACTTCCGAGAATATTTTCCCGCTACCCAGAAAGTTCCGGGGATGGGGGATTTTTTCCGGCTTTGAGTCGTCTCGTTAAACGGAAATGTCTCATTCCCGGAAGTGCTTTGCAACAATTGTTCCGGCTAACGAGGATATCACTGTATATCTATAAGATTGTCAATCAAACAAAATTTCTTATCACATTTACAGCACAATAAATTTTTGATCACATACCTCAAATTCGGTAGCAGGATATCTTGTTCCATATGCAAGCACAGTAAAATCTCTCAATAAGAGAAGTGGACCACACAGACTAAATAGAAATGATAATTCAATCCTCACTAAATTAGTTACCCAGACACAATATCTCATGGTTGCATTGGTCACAAGTTGCATTACTGAGGTGTATTGCATGTAGAGACCTGATGTACAGAGAGGGGCACAAGTTATAACTAGGCCAGAGGTGTGGGAGTAAAATTCTCTCATGTACGTTATTTAGTCCTTTCAGTCATCTACAAAGCTGATTAACACAACCAAAAATTGTATACTACTATGTTAGTTATATTGGGCTATGTATCTAATTCAAAATCTTGCACTTCATTTCATACAGCACATTGCACTTTTATAAATTATTACACTCCTTGTGTGTACAGTATATCATTATTATCAATCCTCTCGGGTAGTTTTTGATGACCTAACTAATTTTAGGGGGAAGATTTTCTGCATCTACTGCAGTACCTACATGTAACTAAACCAACTTAGCACAGCAGTCTTTCACCCAATAAAATATCTAAACTTGCATCTCATGATCATTGCTGTGTGTGAATTCTGCTCATTCCTAATCACACATGCTCTATAAAATATGTTGCTATTGTGCACTAATCCAAACATATTTCCAATCAACAGATAAAATTTAAATCTAAAATTTTCACCATAGGGAAGTAAGAGAAGTTCCTTCCTCTACACCAATGGTTTAGTACTAGAGTACTACACAATCTTACTAAATTACCTGTACTGTACTTGTTTTTGAAACGATTACCCATAAGTGACTCAAGTTCTAATACAGGTTCCAACAATTCATTTTTCAAATATAATGTCATTACTCTCTTATGTAGCAAAATAAATTCTTCTTTCATTTAAACCACATTCACATTTCTTTACCAGGTCAACACCATAATAATCTACCAGCAGCAACACACCCAAATCTTGATTATCTACTCATTGAACAAGTTGTTTTATGATGTTCCAATAATCTAAAAACACTTCCTCACTGATATTTTAAAGAATGCAAAGAAAAAAGTTTAAAAAAGAAGTCTGTGGTAAAGTTTGTCCAGAAGAGAGAAAATGGTTCCCAGTGAAATTAGAATGAGTCCTGTACATGAAAAGTATATAATTACACCAGGATTATATAATACATTCATGGATGAGGTAGTAAATGAGGTGACAGCACGAGTTATAGGCTCATGTATAGTTCTAGTAAATAATGATAAAAAATGTTGACAAGTGTGTGAGCTGTTGTTTACAGGTGACACTACAAATCTTTCTGAATGTGCTTATGTGTACAATAAGGAGAATGGTACCTGAGTTGATACAGTGCTCAGCTCCTGTCTTAGGGTTGCTGATTTCATCCAAGGGCACTCCCAGTCCCCCCAGCTATAAATGGGTACCTAACTTTATGGGTTGGTGAAGTTAAGGTGGTCGAGTGCAGTGCCCCCAACATTGCCTCCTTGTGTACCAAAGGCTCAGTATGTAGTGTATCCACATTGATCCTAAAAATAAGTAGGGAAGGAATACAAGGAGAAATTTGTTAGTTTAAATGGAGATAGACTGGAAGATGAATTTTTCAAATATCTGGGAGTGATGTCTAAAGTAAGAGAATGAGAGAGAAAGATTAGAAGACAAATATAACATGCTTGAGAGCAACATGTGAAGTAAACAGGATGCAAACAACAAGAAATATGGAGATGTGCAAGTAAACGGGGTGTTAAGCAGTGAACAGATTAGGAACTGCTCTAGTGTTATGGACATACATAGAAGATGGGAAGTGAAAGAAAGATTAATAAAATATGTGCCTGTTTGAGGTGAATGATATGAGAGATAGAGTGCAATGAGAATGAGATGAATGGCTGGGGTGAAGAATGCAATTGAAGTGAGACACCTAAGGGAGATAGAAATCCAGGAACCAGAAACATGAGTAAAAGAGCAAAGACTGCAGAGAGTATAGAAAAGGTGATTTTGGGGGAGGACATGGTGTTAATGCATGATGCTGGCTTGTATGAAGTGACTGGAGTAAATCAGATGGATATTTAGGACCTTATTGTGAAAGTGGTGTACCACATCTTTTAAAGCAATAAGAATGAATGAATGACAACAAATGAAGTGAAATTGTGTGTGTGTGTATTTACAGTATGTACTCTTGCTTCAGACCAAAGTGCATAAAGTAGGGGAAAAAAGAAGCAGGTATGAAAAATCTAAACTATATTAGCAAAATCAAGACAAGTATCAGTGTAAAGAATAAAAATAATATGATAAAAGGCATGAGAACTGAAAATGTCAATTGATAATCTCTCGGGTGAAAGTATGAGAGAGTATGATGAATACAATATGTTGAAATTAGTGTAAGAATATAGTGAAGAATTACGAAGTTAAAGTAAGATTGGAGAAAAGTAAACTGCTCAAAATGGACACATAGTAAAAAAACCAATTGCTACAGTCAAGAAGGATAGGAACACGTGTTACCAGAGGAATGACCAGAGATCGTGCACACAAACAATCTTTTTATGAAAGAGAAAAATTAGGTACAAATTTCACTCGCATTATTTTAACTTTTATAGTGAATAGATACACACAGTTGAACAATGCAAAACTGTATACAGGGTATCTTAAAAAAAGGTATATACATCATAGATCACATGAATGCTTGTATCACAACAGCAATAAAGGCCTCACTTGTAGATATCCTCAAACACCAACACACGAGGATAATGTTGCTACTGTAATATAAAAATTCACGAGATCACCATGAAAATCTGTAAGACAGTGTATATAAATTTTTCTGAGACACCCTTATTTGATCCATTTTATTATACAAAATATGAGAAATACAAAATTTGTTTTTTGTTTCATTAATTTTAATAGCCAAATTGAAAAAGGTTGTAATCATCTCTTTCCCTTCATATTTCGTACTGTATTATTACTTTCCTTTATTTCCCTCGAGAACTTCTGTACTTGGTTCACCCTTTTTCTACAATCATTAACTGAGTTTTTAAATATAGATCTTAAATTTCAATTATTGTTTCGCTGACCCACTGTTCCCATCTATACTTAATTCACTGGTGTTTTATGAGTTGTTTATCTACTCCACAACTAGTAAAATGAACATCAACTGCATATGGAATCTAATTACTGTATTAATTGAATTTCATCTATTACCACCCCTTACAGTACCCCAAACTTACATATAAAAAATCACCTTCAGACTTTCATGGCATACAATACCAGAACAACTGATATACATAATGACATTCCAATTATTATGCAGAGAGAGAAGAATAATTTTTTCCTCCTGGTAGTGAAATCACTCGACAGAAAATACATCTATGAATGGCTCAACTTATAAATTAAGTAGAAGAAAACCATGGACCAAAAGGATGGCATTAAACTGTACACAGTATCTGGAAGACCCTAATTTTCTAAACGGTATGGAATAATGTTTAATAACCATAAAAACTGTGATTAGCTCAACTGTAAATTCCCAACATCCAAAATTAGACATTTTTCTGATCTTTCACTCCCAGACGCATTTTCAAGTTTTCTTTTAAGATTGACTCTCGTGTACTTAGCCCCCCCGCCTTCACATGTCGGGGGTAAAATGTCTGAATTTTCTTCACTATCTGTAGTTTCACTAAGGCTGTCAAGCATCACATCACTTGGTGTCATTTTATCATCTGGAGATTCAAAGTGTCTGTGCTTAGGGTTCATTTCATTACTACTTGTTTGTTCCTGTGCATGAACTGCTGCTGCAAGATTACCACAGTTATTCTCATTTAATGAATAAGGTCTGGAAGATACTCTCTCACCTGCAAAAGCTGAACAAACACCTGTCCTCAAGGATGAGGTTTCCTTCATAAGAGAAATTTCACCACTTACAGGTTCCTGAGTCAAATCACAATTACTGTACTCCATCCTGCTGTCATCTGGCTTAATATGTGCACCCGAAGATGCTTCAGCTGTACCTCCAATGACGGCCCAGCAATCACTGGCACACACACTGCTATTTCCTACTGATACAAAGTCCATCTCTTTATTTGTTCCCTTGAAACAAGGTTTTAGCTCCTGATGTAGAGGCTCATCTTGTTGGCAGAAAAGTCGCTGAAGTGGCTTTTCAACTTGCAACTGCTGTGGTCTGTACATTCTTTCACTACACATTACAGTAGCACTTGCAGTATCAGCATCCATCTTTGAAGTTCTTATATCATCTGGGAAAAAAATAAAATATTTACTAATATATAAACATATACTGTACCTTCATCACAAAATGCAAATTAAAAAAGGCAGAATTTCTGTGAACACATTGTCACATACCTCACACATCCCGGTACGGAAGACTCAACAACAACACATTAAAATTCTGCGGGGGAATTCAGAAATAGAAGCCTTTTCCTTGAATTAATGAAAATAAAACTACAACCTGTAAAAAATAATATTTACATAAACAAGTAAGGTTTCCAAGGTATATAAAAATAATAATGGCAGAATATGATAGGAACTGTAACCATAAATGAAGCATCACTAGATTAAGCTACATAATAACAAAACAAATGAACAAGGATCAACCTATGGCAACTGAAGGCCCAGTTTTCTATGTTAAAATCCTTTTATTATCTCCACACCAGAACTTGTGATGGCACCTTACAGCACATCTACAACTTACCGAATCTATCCTAAATACACGATTTATTGAACAAAATCTAAATAAAAAGAAAATTTTACATATCAAAACAGAAGTTGAGCATTTTCCACTCACCTCGAACATTGGGTGGCAAAGTCACCAA
Organism: Homarus americanus; assembly: GCF_018991925.1. NCBI lineage: Eukaryota > Metazoa > Arthropoda > Malacostraca > Decapoda > Nephropidae > Homarus > Homarus americanus. The sequence goes on from NW_024750852.1 coordinate 6,286,058, forward strand.
TCGGAGGTAATCACTCTCAGAGAGGGAGAGAGAGGCTAACAAGTCTTCAAGGGGCAGCACTGGTAGTAGACCAACTTGTTCAGTGCTAAAGGCTGCCAAGCTGTATCGATCAATAATTCCATGACGTTGGCATTTACTATCCTCTATGTCAAAACTGCAAGAGAAGTATTTCATCATATAATTCTTTAATAAACTCATCACCAAAACACTAAAGAAGTAATGTTGTGTTAGGTTCTGATAAGAGGAACAAGAGCCCAGGTCCATATTAACATTCCCACATAAAATGTCAGGTTAAGTTATGGTTTTAAACATATAAAACTTGTACTGTAACTCAAAGTAGGAGTAGCATCCTAGTACAGTGGAACCTCACTAAGGCAGATACTCAATATAATGGAAACTGGCACTATCGGACATTATTCACCCACCATGATACTGTACTACTTGCCATCCATGTTTTTTGCCATATGTTGGCCTCCTTAGCTGTGCGCAATATATCAGGTAGCGTTAGTCAGTATGAGTCGTGTCAGTTTACCCATGGTGTACACACACAGGTTAAATATAAGAAGCCACATTGTGGTCTGTACTCCACAGTCACACTATAATTCTTTTAAAATTACACCAGTGTTTAAAGTGATTGTGAACATGACCTCAGGAGGAAGTTGTTTATCTATTCCAAGGTGGAAGAAGCAGAATTTATCAAAGAAAGTGAAACTGAAACTTTTCAAAAAACAACTAAGGTGTCTGCTCAGTTTTTAATGGAGAAGTCTAATATAAAGAAAGCAACATTATATGACATAGTGCACAATGGAAAAATATCAGAAAATTATCTGAAATACTGGATACAAGTGCAAATTAAGCTAAAATATGTTGATATACCCAGAAAAAGGATGAAGGTGTTCCAGTTCATTATGTACCTTTTGTGGACAAATTAAAGGAAATCATTGGTTGAGAATGACCTGCATCATTTTCAACTTACAGTGGTAAATGAGACTGGGATACTTGTAGATAAAGAGCATATGCCTGTTTACACTTTATACCCGCCCCCATTAAATGATGACACTGTACATCATTACATATACTGTTGTGTATTGTGAAGTGCTTAGAGTTAGTAAATACAGTGTGTGCCTATTTACACTATAATATTACTGTACTGTATTAAGTGACCACTACCTCCACCACCACCAACACTACCTCTGCCACCAACACTACCTCCACCATCACCACTACCTCCACCATCACCACTACCTCCACTACCACCACTACCTCCACCACCACCACTACTTTCACCATCACCTGTCTCATCTATATCAACAACAATTGATCTGCCAAGTTTCTTGTAAAGCATTTATGTATGTAAAGTTTAATGTACTTTTACTTGAACTATTACAGTTGAATAAGAATACAGTAGTATCAGTAGTAATTACACAGTAAAAACAGTAACCAAAACACCAGTTAGCTTGAGACAGGATACATATCTAATGAAAATCTGGTATCAGTTGGTTTCAGAATACCATCTGATATTTCAGAATATGTCCGATATGTCAAGTAAAAGGTTCAGTATTGCCTTCACTGGAGTGGCCTTCATCCCTATTAGTCTGATATAGTGAGGTTCCACTACTAATAATGCTGACAAGACTGCCCATTTTCTTGCCATCAATGACTTCTGCTGCACAGTAAAGTCATTTCAAGCATACTTAATAAAACCTCAACCTCAAGTACTTGTAGTTTCTAAGACATTTTAATGATGAATGTGTATACCCTCAGCCCACTATCAAGAACCTTTTCACTGGCGAGTATCACTACCATTCTTCAATAACATGAAATTTTTGCTATCAGTAAGAGACATGCAACTTCATATACAAATTTTTCTCCTCATTACAGTGACACTGGAGCAGTAAGAAGGGTGAAAGCAAGAGTGATGGAAATGGGGTGTAATTGTAATTAATAAGGAAGACAGATAAGTCAGTTACTGTTTCCAGATGAAATTGCGAGATGTTGCAAATGTTATTGAATGATTTTGGAAGAATGTAAACTAGGTAAAACAACAAATGTGTACAAAATTTATAAAATTAAGTAGAGAAGGGAGATGGCATAAATAGCTATTAGTCTGAAAGGAATTGAGACGTTTGATGTATCTGGAAGTAGATGTGTCAGCAAATAGAAAAATAAGTGATGACTAGGAGAACAGCTGAGGGAGGACAAGTGCACTGTGGATTATATGGAGATAGAAAACCAAGTCACAGGAGACAAATATGGTGATGTGCTCAGGAATGACGGAAGGATGCATTGAGGAAGACACGAAATGAGGGGAGGTTAGACATATAGTAAGTAGCAGTGCAAGGAAGTGATGGAAAATTATGGCATAGACTGGTTTTGGGGGATACAAGTGGAGATAATGTTGGTGGTGAAACAAGAGATAAATAAAATGGATAGAGAGGGGGGGGGATAGGCTACATCACAACAAAACACATCTATTATGGGGAAAAAATATGAGAAAGCAAATAACAAAATACTGTGTATAATCATAAGTCTAACTACCCTGCATCATAACATGAGAGCTTTCAGTGTGGGGAGAAAGGAAGATGACTGTAACTGTCTACTGTATTCAACTTTCATTATAATCCTCTTTATTTCCCTAACATACTGTACTGTGAGGTCCTTTTTAAATCTTCTATCTTCAGTTTTTCTATTTCTCAATATTAAAATCTCAGACCTTCGACCAATGACCGCTTGAAATTGTCCGGTTATACAGGCAGAAATTATTTGTGTAAGTAACTTAAAGGTTTCTAAGGCTTGGCTTTATAAAATATATTTCTTATCCCAGACAGTAGAAGGTGATTAAGACAGTGTGCAAGTGCTAAAGAGTGTGGTCTAATGCACCTGCTCCTACCCAGTACTTTGAGAATGGACTATGATTAACAGACAAAAAAAAACATAGGTAGCTTTGCAACATGGATAATTCTCAAAGCAAGCTCACTTTTTACAATATAGTATTAAGGCAGGCTGGAGTAACTGGAACTGTGTGAAGCCGGATATAATGGGCAGATTGGGCCATGGCGATCGTGATAAGATGTAACCAAGCAAGACACAAGAGCTGCCAATCTGAAAATCAACAATAATCCCAAATTTGTTTGCAAAATATAGAAGAATGTAAAAATATAGAATAATATGCAATTGTAAAATGTTAGATATCAGTACTTCACACTAATGTACTACACTGTACTTGAGAGGTGTCTTTGTTCACCTGTGCCACTGTGGTTCTTGGAGGGAAGGAACAAGTTGTGGCCAAGTCACACAAGAATCGAGTCCACTCTTGAGTTATTGTTGGGGCTTTTACACTTTCCAGCAATACTGTTGCATAGTCTAGAACTAATACAGAAAAATAAAGACAATTAGCAAATAATTATACCAACTTGTTTTGGACACTCCTCAGACTATTCATGATTACTACAACTATATCATGCATAATAATATATACAGTACAGTATAGCATTGATTACTCACTGGTGGGAAGGGCAAGATTAGCCTTGAGAGCTGCCATGATGTGCCCAATGGTACGTACAACATGGTTATAAGAATAAGTGTTGTCAGTGATCCAGGAAGCTTCACGGATAGTTAACATTGATGCACCTGGGATGAACCTAAAACAATGGGAAATTCTCATTTCAAATATATGATTAAATATGTAATTCACATCAACACAAAAGTAGTACAGTGCACCTAAAATGATTTAGTGAACAAGCTCGCTAAACTGAGCGAAAATAATGGACATTCAATTTAGCAAACATTTTTATTAAACGGAAAGGGGTGGCTCAAATTATTTTATTAAATCGAGAAAATACTGTACTTTTATTGCAACAAATTAAAGGTTTTGTTAGGGAGCTTGTGTATCATATGAAATAGCATACTGGTATTGTTTATTTATCAATATTATTCCAATTGTGCATTTTGGTAATAATATCAGTATCGGCCATTTCTAAGTACTGTATTGGAGTATCGGTATTGGCCAAAATCTTGGTATTGGCCAGAATATTGGCATCGTTACATCTCTCCTGAGAATCTGGACTGAAATTGAATATCAGTCAGAGGTTCTTAGACCAACTATGTTAAGAAAGTGTTTGAGTTGGGCTACAAGATGATGCAAACTAGTACCTGATATGTGAGTTAGTTATTCTTATACTGCACTGTACAGTGTATGTATATATATATATATATATATATATATATTAAAAATAGTCAAGATAATTTACATTTTGATCTTGACATCCCTTATCCCTGCTCCCTACAGATCAGCTGGCCAATCACAGATCCAAATAACATCAATCACTTTACCTTCAGATATTCATATCAAAACCACACTTCTGGCACGTAACCCCTTGTGCATGAGACCCCCTCTGAGAAGACTAAAAACATCTGATGTTGCTATATATCAAAAGTGACATTCCTGTAGTGAAGGGATTATTGACAAAAACCTGCTGTACTGTATTATCACTCAGGAACATGAAATGTGTTATAGATGGTTGAATACTCTGAACATAGCAACCTATAATATACTGTACTACATGTGGATTTAGCAACTACAACAATAAACCTGTACTGTCTTGTGGTGTGTGGATAATTTGTTGAGTGGACATATTTAGTGTAGCTTTTCTGTTATCTGGAAAATTTATTGTGTGGGCATTTTTGTTATGTGGACATCTCTGAAGACTAGTAAGTACAGATGGAGGAACTCGTGGGGTATTTCAACATATTTATTTACATTTAGTTTTGTTTATTTCATCATAATACAATAGTTTTTACTCTTTATATTCTCTTGAAGACATTTATGAAACCCTGGAAAGATGACAAGAATTCATTGATGTGTTCCTCTATTAATCTTAAAATCTTTGGTAATATACTGCAAGACTATTAACCTGGTGGCCAGAAGAATGGCAGTGATGCCAACAAGTTGTAGCTGATTACACTCGACTTGTTCCACACTCAAGTAGGCCTCCACAATCTGTAAAACATAAGCAGCATATTATAAAAAGTCTTAATGACCTATTTAAATTGTAAAAAAAAATTATTATTGAAAATAATGATAGGCTTAAGTGGCCTTAGAAGTAGTACAAAGGGACAAGTTTTATAACTAATTCCCCATAAACCATCTTCCAATACTCATCTCACTGGTTCACAGCAAGTCTAATCAATGTTTGTTTATCTTTATACAACTCAACATATTACTATATAAAGGAGCCCCTTCATCACCCTCATTATCAATCAATGTTTTATGACCTTTTCTCACAACCTCTACCCATGTCATTCTTGACGTTCCCCGAGCTCTCTTCAACCTTCACATTCAAACTCATGCATCTCTTGATCCAGTTGATCTCCTCCATTCTCTCCACATGCCTAAAACATCTCAGTCTACCTCTATGCAAAACCTCCCTTGTATTCTCAATATCTAACCACCCTCTTAGCTCTGAAATGGCCTTCCTATCTCTCAACATCATACTACACACCCTAATCACCATTGTCATTTCAGCTCATCCAAGAGTGAGTGTGTGTGTGTGTGTGTGTGTGTGTGTGTGTGTGTGTGTGTGCGCGCGTGTAATAATAATTAACGGTTTATTGAAAGAGCATGGCAGCCAGAAGGCTGAAAATATACAGTTACATAATAGGGGAATGGGTCTCTTGATTTACAAATAAAACACAAGTGACATAAGTGATACAAATATGTTATATAATAACTAGGTGGGGAGAAGCTCAAACTACAGGGCATTTCAACATAGTGACAGTGCAAAAAGTAAGATTGACTAGGAGTGAAAAAACTGGTTGATTACAAGTTATTGATAATTTTTACAATGGTTGGGACTGGGCTGTTCTTATAGCGATCAGTTCGTGGTCATATGGGCTGGATGCGGTTGTGGTGTTGAACAGCAATTGTCGGGCAAGGGATCTCGGGTGGTAGTAGGAGCCGGTGTCGAGGATGGTGCAGAAGCTTCTCACCAAATTTGCAGATGAGGTCGTGGTGGTGGTCAGTGAGAGCCAAGAGGGTCAGTGTGTTGAGCGCTTCTTGATATGTGGAGTAGGAAGGGGAGAGAATAATCTTGCATGCCCTCTTTTGCACTTTTTCTAGGTGTTTACGTTGTATGGCATTTAAGAAGGAAGACCAGGTAGGGGAGGCATAGGTGAGCTTGGGAAGTATGAATGTTGAGTAAACACTGAGGAGCTCGGGGGCAGGAACTCCGAGGGACTTGAGTCAGAGGAGGTGGAGACAGAAACTGGAGGATTTGACAACTTCACTGACGTGTGGTTTCCAATTTAGTTTGTTGTCTATGGTGACACCAAGGAGCTTAGTGGAATCTACAACCTGGAGTGTGTTGGGCCCTAAAGTAATGGAAGGGGGTGGGACAACGTCGGAGGAGAGGTTGATGTGCATAACCATGGTCTTGGTATGGTTGATGGTGACGTGGTTGTTGGTGGCCCAGTTTTGGAGACAGTTCAATAAATCCTGAAGGGCAGTACAGTTGGTAGCAGAATTGTTGACGCTGATCCCAATGGTGGAGTCGTCGACATATTTCCAGCGACCTGGGGTTTCTATTAGGGCATCATTGATAAGCATAAGGAAGCATAGTGGTCCCATCTTGATGCCTTGGGGGACGCCACAGGTGAGTGACTGAAAGGTGGAAACAGCCCCTCGGAAGCGTACAGCTTGGCATCGGTTACTGAGGAAGTCTGCAAGCCATGGTATAAGACTTCTTCGAAACCGGAGGTCGATAGCTTTGTTGATGATTAAATTGTGGTCGACCAGGTCGAATGCCTTAGTGAAGTCAATGAAGGCGGCAGCTACAGATGTTTTTCGTTTCTCCAGATGCCGGTATATGTAGTCAAGAAAGCTGACAAGACAGTGAGTGGTGGAAGTTTTCATATTACCAAATTGCTGGGGATCTACGGCTCCTGCAATTTCAGCATAAGCCCAGTCAAACACAAAACTTTCACAGATTAAGCTGGGTATTGGGGTGATTGCAATAGGTCGTAGCTGATTTAAGGAGTGTGGGCTGGTTGACTTGGGCACTGGTAACACATATGAAGTCTTCCAGTCAGCTGGGCATCTGGCATTGATGATGGAGCAGAGGGGTTTAGCAAGCTCCAGGGAGAACTCTTTGAAGAGTTTCATTGGTAAGCCAATGGGGGTCGTGGAGCGCTTTAACTTCAGTTTGTCCAGAAGTTTTGCTACTTCAAATTCTTCTACTAAGTCAGTGGGAAAGGCAGCTGGTAGATAAGCATGGAGATTGGTTGTGTCAAGCCGGGGGAGCGTCCGGCATACAGTAGCGAAATGGTTATTTGATTGCTCAGCTGCGTCAACATTAGTGAGATGTCTAAGGAAGGGGAAGGGGTGTGTCTTATTGTTTAGTCCACAGAGTTCTTTAAGCTTACCGTACCACTGACTGATGTTGGTCTGCTTCAGGAGTTGCAATTTGGTTGGGTAGTGCAACTTCTTTGCAGTGTATATTTCGCGGATGACTCGGTTCCGAAGGGACCTGTAGTGGTTGTGGTCACTGAGATAAAAGGCTTTGCCTCTCTGTTGCATAAGTCTTTGATCAGAGGTGTGATCCAGGGCAAATCAGCTGGGTGAGATCTGACGGACTTCTCGGAGAAGTGGTGGTGAGCTTCCGTGGTGGTGTTGGTATAATTTATCCATTTAGTGTCCACGTCATCCACACTAAGTACTTCAGTCCAGGGATGGTGAACTATCCACTGCCCGAAGAGACGCACTGCAGAGTCAGTAATCGGCCTGTAGGTCTTGATGTAGGGTCTCTGTACTTGAGTGGGAGTAGCAGCTGGGGACCAGAGCACTGATAGGTGTGTGCTACACCCGATAGGAGGCATTGGTTGAGATGGTTGGTACTGGTCCGCTAAGTCGGTTAAGATAAGGTCAAGGGTATTTTGACCGTGTGTGGGGAAGTTCACAACTTGTGATAGTGACAGCTGGTTCTGGATATCAGTGGTGTCAATTTCATTATAATCCCCGTATAATACTAACTTTTGTGTGTGTGTGTGTGTGTGTGTTGTTTCTGAATATTCTACATTATGGTTAGAAAAGACTTGACAGATGGGGGCTTGGATCAATAAGTACCTGTGTTGCAGCATGTAAAACTTGAGAGGTGTGAAGCTTCATGGTGGCAACTTCACAAAGCCAATCCACCAATACATGATGCATGTGTGGTCTCACGTGCCGCTGGTAATTAAGAGCATACCAAGTGCGAGATGGTGGGCTGTTTTGTAGGAACTCTCGTATCTCAGGGAAACATTGGTTGCTCGGATGCCTAAACAAAAGTCAGGAAAAATGAATGCGTAAAAGATCCTTACAAGGAAGATCATAAAGAATATAAATGCTACAAAATGGAGTAAACTGATAACTACCAGGTTGAGTTAATTAACTTATTTTTTGCTAATTGACTTATTAATTTGATTAACAATTTAAATTCTAAAATACAGGCTAACTTAAGTCTCATTTCTCTGAATTAACTGATTAAATTTAATTTAATTGATTCTCCTAAAGAAAATATTGAAGTGTTATAACCCAGCCCCCCCCCCCCTCCCCCAAGGCATACAGGCTGGCTAGGGGGAGGGGAGGGAGCAGCGATACAGCTCTCCACTGTTATAAAAAATCCATTTCTCTTATCAAAAACAAAATTAGCAGTCCTTGCTATACTGAACTAAAAGGCTGTGTTCTAAAGAAGTCATATGTAAAGTGAAAATTTGTATCATGAAAGCAATTTTTCCATGGACACAGTGTTACACAGGGAGGAAGTGTTGTTGGGGGCTGTTTTTCATGCATCATGTACAACTAAAACTAATCAAACTAAAATACAAAAGATATAATCAACATGGCCATTTTATAGCTGGGTTAGCCATGATTACCTGATGGCATGGTCTCCCAGTTACCATCAGGCAAATTAGAAGCAAGTTCATGGCTGAATGACTTTCCCATCACTAACCCACTTTTACGAAGTGAGAACTGGGCATTATGTGTAGGGTTTCCAAGTGTCCTCTTAGCTGGCAAGGCAGGTTTGCTACTCCCCGAAGTAATAAAAGATTACCCACCTATTCTCACAAAAGATATATGGTAAGAACTCAATAAATTAGTACTCACCATAAATACTGTACATTAATAAAAGAACAAGTAGAAAATTTAAATATTGTGAAAAAGGATTTTGACACATTTACGGTATAATTTATCTCGCTCCAGAAACTTCCCTTAGGTTCCCCTCATACAGGGAAAGAAACATGCAGAAGCCAACCTTCGACAGGCGAAGCTTCCATGCACAACACCTCCCTAAAATATGAACAACCCAAACCAATGACATAATGATGCTCCCAGATGACTGTGTCAGCACCTCAGCATCTGATGATACACAGAATAAAATTACTATTAGAGAAATTAATCAATACGAAGGGAAGGTCCCTGGGTTGGTAATAGAATAGCACTTGCACAGTGATCCTTATCTAGGGAGTGATGCAGGTTGTATTATAGTGGTGCAATCCAAAAAGTAGCTTTCAAAATTTAAACAAAACAGGAAAAAATATGTTGTGCAATGAAAAGTGTCCACTAAATTACACATTTTGTATAAGAGAAAATATGTAAACTATTAGTGTATATAGAGAGGACTGCTGTATTTACCGCTTTGGTAATGTCTATCAAAGTCTAAAGAACTTAAAACTAGTATCCTAGTTACATTCTTCACTTTAAAAATCCCTAAATTTTCTTGAGATTATTGCACTCTTATGCATATTTCCCTCATTTCAATACCACTAACATCTTACCTAGAAGTTGCAAGGAAGTGGGAGAGCAAAAGCACAGCAGGATAGTATCCCGTGAGACAAAGCTCTCGAAGCTCACGACTCGCCTGCAGTTCTGTTCCAGGATCCAGTACCCCTTCAAGGTGTCGTCTCTCATACCGAGAACGCCACTGTAGGAGTCTTGCATGTGTGTCTCCTCCCTGTGCAGCAATCTTGATCCAGTTGACATCAGGAGGATTTGCAAGGTTCCTACCATCTCCAACAACTTCTGATATACGACTTAAAACTCTAATGGCCCACGGACAGCCTGTCATCTGAAAATAGAGCAAAAACCAACATTTATCAATTTTGAAGATTAAAAGCTGAGTTACCTAGAATAATGACAGTTGGATAAATAAAAGCAGAAAAGGAAAAAGCCAAATAGTAAAACTCAAGAAAGAGGTCAATTTTATGCATAACACATGGTATATATAGGAAGTTTGAGAATTTAGTTAAAAACTTATGAATAAATATAGAAGTCCTAGATATTCATATAAATAACCAACAAGCACAAAACAGTACCAATGAAAGGGTGAGTACATGACCTAATTAATTACATTAGCATTGTAAATACCTTATCTACAAATAGTTTTATACAGGTAATCACAATAAAATTATTAAATCTATATATAAATGCGAGTAAAACACAAATTGTAGTGCACGGTTGTCACTCAGACTCCCAAATGCAAATATTGCTCGCTCCAAGTTTCTCTATTTTTTTTCATAAATTAAACATAATGTGTTTATATATGCTTATTATTTTCGAAATTCATATTAAATAATAATTGTAAATTACTGATTAAATATAATGCATGAAAATATTATTATTTTTTGTTTTTGTTTTTTACAAAAATAAAATAATTTATGTATTTTACATGTTGTTAGATGTTGGAGCTCTTGGTGATGTCCCCCCCCCCCCCAGTCCTGCCATTTTTGCCCTTCCCTGGGACAGCACTTCTCTTTGGCCACACTGAATACAGGTGTGAGGAATAAGAACATGGAGTGATGGGTTGGCAGAAACAAAATGGAAGAAAGTGGAAAATGACATGAAGGGCAGGTCTCATACGGGGAATGGGTCATGTTCAAGAGGCAGTCTGGAGGCTTTTCTGGTCTTGTCACTCCTTCCAGGAAGGATTAAGTACCTATTATATAAATACCCTGTACTAAATAACTTTTATAAAATGATACACTCCTATGATAAATTGGATGTGCAAAGAATGATGAGGTCAATGAGTGTGGAGAGGAAAGCCAAGGACCACGTGAGAGACAACACAGCAGTATCAGGAGTGATGACATGGAGACACTGTAACTCACCCAACTGAATTGAAATAGAAATAAAATGGGAACTGACATCAGCATACAGTATATTTAATAATACACAGTATTTACTATACAGTACAACAAAAAACTCAGGAGATTAAAGCAATATTATAGTATCTTACTTGAGCAATGTGTGAGACCCGTATGTGTACATAGCGCTTACAGCACAGTGGTTGACTGCCCCATGGCGGACGGTATAACAGCCACAGCTGTAACCGAGGTCCCAATGTTCCACTAGTTTCAAGGCGTTCAAATACTCTTACAGCAAGTTCTCCATTGAGGACTGGTTTGCCCAAAATCACTGAAAATTTAAAACGATAATTTTAAACTTCCTAAGTATTAAAAAAAAAAATAATAATATATATTAGATATCCAGAATTCTTAATGTACTGTACTGTACTGGGAATATTTAGCCAAAAGTGTTATTATTGTTGCCCAAACATATTTTTTTTATATTGTTCAACTTTTTGCTTTGCAGACCTAAACTATGGATTTTCCTTCACCCACCAAATAACACTATGCAGTAATGAATAGGTATTTTGGCCATTGTGAGAAGTTTCCAACAGACTTTGTGATCACTGGGTCACAGGTCAAAATCATTGTTATTAAAAATAAATATGATGCCAATAAGTACCGTATTTTACAGCATAAAAGACGCACAGCCATATAAGACACACATACCATTTTTGCAGGGAGCATTTAGGAAAAAACTTTTGTGTAAATTTTCCTCCTGTAGCCATTTGCTTTCTTAAAATAATATAAACTACAGTACAGTACCAGTAAATGTGAGGAATAAATAAAAATAATATCAATAAAGAAGTTACAACAAAAATACTGTATTGCCAAGCCAGTAAATAAAAGGCAAATGAATGTTTAACAAAGTTGCCATTTGCATATACTGTACAGTACTCCCTGATTCACCATAGCAACGGAGACGCTACCTCCGCCGATTCCTAGCAACACTCCCCCCACATGCCTTGCCTCCTCCCGCTCCCCCACTGAGCCAGCTAACTGGTGTACAAAGAAATGTATATTTGCTTTATGTGTTTACCCTGAGGACAATTATTTCTTTTACTTTTTTTCACAATATGTATGTAGGATTCAGTGTGCATGTAACCGAGTAAAAATAAATAAAGTAAGTTACATAAATCTTCCCGAAAATATGAGATTAAAAACCACCTTAACACCTCACAGCTTGGCCCAGTACCCAAGTTATTTGTAAATCTTCATTTGTATCAAGTATTTGTAAACTTAAAAATAAATGCTGCAGGTTTGGCATTCATAGATTGTAATGTTTGTAAGAGTTCAGAAATGGTTACTACCTCTGACATTAATTGTCTCAGGTTATCATCACCAGTACAGTACAGATACTCCTCGACTTACGACCACCTGGACATATGACCGCCGCAGTCGTAAAATTTTTTTTTCAATTTACGTATTTTCGAGTCCCAACGTTAGTGATTGCGCTGTGTACTGACAAAATTTTCGTTTGTAATTCCCTTTGAAATGGCTGGCAAGCTTAAAAGTGAGAGTTTTGTGATGCTGAGAAGAAAAAGAGACACCCATTTTAGATTTTCTATGTATTATTTTCGCATTTTCGACTTAAGGCCTGGATTTGGGTCCCTAACCCCGTCCTAAGTCGGGGACTGCCTGGAGTTATAAATCAAGCTTTTATATTTACAATAATTATTTTTTTAATTAATCAAAAATAATAATAATAATGTGTTTAAGTAAGCAATACCATATTTTAAATTCTGGAGTTGGGTTAGGTAGAATTTAGCCGACTGGAGACAGCAACTGGGGGATTCATTAGCTTACGGGATGCCACAACTTCACATATAGGACTCGCTGATTTTTTTAGACTTTTTCAGACCAAAAAAGTGCGTCTTATATGCTGTAAAATACGGTTCTTTATCTGTGAGGCGAGAAAATTTCCTCAGGGTCTTGCCTCTCTAAATCAAAGGTTAGTCATTTCTTATAATTTTTAATAGTTACACAAATTGTTATTTTGAATTTTCAAACTTTGGGGCTATCTTTAATAATAATATATTTCTTTGTTACATGTCTTTAAGTTTTTCAAATATAAGGTTACTACATATAATTTACTGTATACACTACACACATACAGTACTGTATATAAAATACCATAGAAAGGAAAAGACATGGAATAATGTGGTATATAATGAAATAAAATGGGCAATTTTTTTTAAGTAGACTAAACTAAGAAAACTGAGGCACAAAAATGGTATTGACTGGAAACAATAAAGAGAAAACATAAAAGACTGTAATTGAGATGATATAGCAAAAAAAATACATGTACAGACAAGCAATCTTAGATTACAGACAACTCATTTTCCGACACAGACAGGCACACAAACAAAAATTATATATATTCCATTATCTCCAGCCCACTCAGGCCAGGGGATAATAAAATATTTAAATTGTGCTAATGTATAATAATGTTAGTTAATAGAAATTTATTAAAAGCTGAAGGTGCAACAACCTTTCAGTTGACTATTATTCAGCCTTTTACCAAGGGGTCAAGGTAACCTCCCTGGTCACTCTGCATCATCGCAGAAGATGCATATTTAAAAGGGAAAAATATACTGTACTGTACTCTGAAACATGAAGCCTCACCTCCTTCACTGTAGAGGAGGGCCACAGCTAGCTTGATGCTGGCTCCTACATTGCCACAGTGGGCTGCTCTCTCAAACCAGTGCCATGTGTCCTTATTAGGCCACAGCTCCTGTGTAAAAGTATACAGTAGTATATCATTTATGTATAGTATCAGCCTAACTATTATCATTACAGAGGAATAAATACAGTACAGTCAGGCCCCCCAACCACAAGGAAAAACCAAAATAATTATAAATTCTCTATCCTACAAAGCAAACATATGATCAAACTAAATTACCATAATTACCTAATAATAACAAATACAGTATAACTATTCAACAACACACACAAACTAAAACTCCTCGAATTCAGTAGCCCAACTTGGTTTCGAAAAATTTAAAGTACCTATTGAAGCTATTCCATTAAATTAAGCCATTTTATCCCAAAATATGCAAATACTGTATTTAAAAAAACAAAATCAACTCGGGTATTCAATAGACAAGCTGAGAAATTATGGTAAACTGTTGTGGTGGCTGTGTGTGTTGTTACTTGCATTGTATGATACATACTATACTCTGATAACATATATACTCACACTTTTCTAATTTCACTAGAATCTCTTAGTTTCTCCACAAGTGCTCTCTCCATTAGCCAGAACGTCCAATCTCCAGAACTCTCCAATAGCTGGACATTTTTTAGCATTCCGAGAAATTCCAGGGAAAATCTGCCCATTCCAGGCATGGGAATGAATTTCTGAGGATTGCATGGTGCAAATTTCCAGAAAATTCAGAGAAAATATTTCAGTTCCAGGTATGGGAATAAATTTCCAAGAGATTGCATCAAGTTTCTGATGTGGGGATATGTGCCGGGTGCTTGGGTGGGTAAGCTCAGAGTGCTTGTGAGCTATGATTGGTCACTACTGTTATGTGACTGCATAGCTTGCCTATGATTGGTTGATATATCTCGCAGCTTATTTCCTCAAATTCTTGCAACATGACTCTTAGTTTATTGTCTGCTGCCATTATACAAGCTTGTTTGCATACAGTGTGTGTTGTGTAGCACAGTATTGTACAGTATGTTACTGTACCAGCATATAATTAGCCAAGGCTACTGTTAAAGCAGTTGTTAATGCAGTGTTAAGATGTAAAAAGTGATTACTGTACAGTTATGAACACTGTACAGTATGTACTGTACATTCAGCAAGTGCAAAAGTACCGTATGTACATTACATAACACAGTGGACAGTATATACTAGTGTGTAGTGGATGTATGTATAATCCTTCCTTCATGGAGGGAAAGGAGAGCGACAGCTATTAACACCTGCTACAGGTTAAATGCACGCCATATTGTATCATCATAAAACCATTTGGCCTGTCTGCATCACAAGTTCAAGTGAGTACAGTACAATATAGTGTATACAGTACTGAAGTACTGTATACCTGTATTTTGTTTATTTACAATACCTGTACTGTATATTGTATGTGGACAGTAGTGTTTGCATAAAATATATCAGCTCTGTGTCTGTCCCTGTGAGATGCTTAATTTAGGCTCTCAAAAAACTTTCCCCAATACAGGGTGGAAAATTCCAGAAAGTGGGGTGATTTTCAAGTCAAGCTGCCTAAGAACACAGAACTTACTGTAATTTTTAACCTAGAGTTAACACTCAGGGTTTTTGTATGCCGTACGAATGTTTCTTCTTTTGTTTTTGCTGCTTTGGGTTTTTTAACCTCTGTTGAACAAAAATAAAATTTTTCCTTGGTCTCTCATATGCTTCGGCACCTCTGCAAGTCATCGCCACATAGTTGCTGATGTTGGTGAGAACTCTCATACACCTGGCAGAAGGGTGTGACACACTCATGCCTTGCACCCCAAAAAGACCTCCATTTAATGGCCCTATATAAATATTTATCTAACTTACAATAAATCATTCAAGATTATTTGGGTAAAAATGGAACTTTTATCTTAATATGTAGTGATTTTATACAGTAGACTGGTATAATTATTTTTTTTTAGATTTTTCATAAAATAATTGAGTCTCCATCACTGTATCATGTTAAAATATTTTGTTCAAGAATCATTTATTGAAACAAGCTTGAAGAGAATTTATTCAGGATCATTATGGTACCAAATTCATCTTTCAAGTACCTGTACAATTAGAACAGATTCGGTGGATTAAAGTTTATACACTTTTCGCTATCCATAATTACTTTCGCTCGTTACTGCAGCCTAAATGTAATGGGAGAATGTTTGTCCGTGCAAGATGAGATGCATAGTTTAGACTCAGAAAACTTTCCCCAACACCCAGAAACATTCTGGTGAAGTGCAATAGTGTCTACCAATGTGAGATGCATAGTTTCGACTTGAAAATCTTTCCTCAGTACCATACTTGGACAAATTCTGGGGATGTGTGATCCTTTTCTGTGGATGAGAAAATTCACCTTCATACCCAGAAATCTCTCAATCCCGGCTACTAGGGATTTCACTGTAGTGTAAATATAAACTAGGCATGGTAGACCTCCAGCTATCCCCTGTAGAAACCTAACCCTTGTAGTTTGTTATTCTGGATCACTTATGGTTAAACATAACGACTTTTTTAGCATTCCGAGAAATTCCAGGCTTCTTGTACTGTATACATGAAAGAGCAAACAAACAATGATCATAAACAACAGCAAATCTTTAAAAAACCTAAAATACTGAAACCAGTACTGTATAATAATACTCAGCATACCTAATACTGTACAGTACTGTACAAACATGCTTCTTCTAACATAGAATTATCAATCTCTTAGCAGCAAAATAATATACAGTAAGACAAAGATGCACATATACAAAACTTTTATCACATACCTTTGTATGCACATGAGACCATAGGAGAGGAGATTCGTCAATAAGGTTTCGAAGATATTTACTGGTGGCTGAGAGAGTTGTTAGGTCACGCAGAGATACATGACGAAGGACACGATACACCAGTTCTAGAGGCACACCTTCCACTCCCACTTCACTCCACCCGGCTCCCATCCTGGATAATGTTCATTCATCCTGGTTCAATATGAAGGTATGAGGGGAGAGTTAATATACTGCACAGTACAGTATTATGAAAACAAACTACACTAAGATCTCATATTTCGGTTAGGAAGGTACCTAGGTGAGGTCGCCTGGGAACAGTCAGGTCAGTCCCCAGTAGGAACGGGTGAGGTCACAGGTGACACAACATGACTATAATATATTCACTTGTATACTATGTAAAGCACAAGAACAAAATATGCCATACAGAAAAATTAAGTCAAATAAAATGAGCCAAGGTGGATGACCAAAAAACTTAAACACGACATAAGAATAAAGAAAGGAATTTATAAGAAATTAAAGGGAGGGGAGGAGCAGCTCAGAAATAGGTATAATGAACTATCTAGGAATGTTAAGAAAAATGTAAGGAAGGCAAAGAGGGACTACGAAATCAGGATAGCAAGAGAATCCAAGGCGAATCCCAAGGGATTTTTCCAGGTATATAGGACAAAGGCCAAAGACAAAGTGGGGCCTTTAAAGTCAGAGAGAGGGGAAGTGATCGATGAAAGTGAGAAAATAAGCAAAGCATTAAACAGCCACTTCTTATTAGTTTTCACAGAAGAAATCCACGAGGAAATTCCAGAGGTGGAACTGATATTTAGGGGATATGAAGAAGAGAAATTGAAGAATATCACTATCTGAAAAGAGGATGTTCTTGAGAAGATCAATAAATTAGAGAAGACAAAATCCCCAGGGCCGGATGAAACTTTCCCTCGAGTTTTGAAAGTGTTAGGAAGAGATTAGCGGACCCCTCGTAAATTTATTTACAAATCATTAAACACGGGAGTTGTGCCAGACTTGTGGAAACAGGCAAATGTAGTACCCATATTCAAAAAGGGAGACAGAGCATCAGCGTCAAATTACCGGCTTATTAGTTTGAAGTCAGTAGTGGGGAAATTTCTGACTCAATTATAGCAAATAGTATCCGATCGCATTTAGAGAAAAGCAAATTAATCTACGACTCTCAACATGGGTTTACAAAGGGAAACTCTTGTCTAACAAATCTGCTGACGTTTTTTAGGAAAGTCTTCGAGGTAGTAGATAATGACGAAAATTACCATGTTATTTACTTAGACTTTAGCAAAGCGTTTGACAGAGTACCGCATCAGAGGCTTCTGAGAAAATATAAGGCTTATGGTATAGCAGGGAAATTTTTAAATTGGATAAAATCAGGGCTCACCAATAGAACACAGAGGGTCAGCGTAGATGGTCTTAAATCGGAGTGGGGCTGTGTAACCAGTGGGGTTCCCCAGGGGTGAGTACTGGGCCCACTCTTGTTCATAATCTACATAAACGCTCTAGATACTGGGATCAGCAGTGACATAAGCAAGTTTGCAGATGACACCAAAATAGGGCGGCAGATTAATTCAGGGCAGGATGCAAATGCACTACAGGAGGCTTTAAATAAACTGAAGGAGTGGTCAGAGAAATGGCAAATGAAATTCAATACCAGCAAGTGCAGCGTACTTAATATTGGAAGAACAAATACTGTCAATGTATACAGCCTTAACAACATCAACCTAGAGCAGTCGACTTGTGAAAGATACTTAGGGGTACTTGTAAGCCCGGACCCAAGGCCTAGAAAACAGTGTGTTAATGTTCGAAATAAGGCAAACGGAGTATTAGGTTTTATATTTAGAAGTTTAAGTAATAAGAGTGCAGAGGTCTTATTGCAACTATATCTTGCGCTAGTCAGGCCGCACCTCGATTATGCTGTTCAGTTCTGGTGCCCTTATTATAGAATGGATATCAATGCACTGGAGTCGGTGCAGTGAAGAATGACGAAAAATTTTCCGGGACTTAGAAACCTTCCATATCAAGATAGATTAAAGAAACTAAACTTGCATTCCCTAGAGAGATGAAGAGTGCGGAGAGATGTAATAGAAGTATTTAAGTGGATGAAAGGAATCAACAGAGGAGATATAGATAAAGTTCTTATAATATCAGAGCAGGATAGGACTCGGAGCAACGGATTTAAGTTGGATAAGTTTAGGTTTAGGCGGGAGATAGGAAGGAACTGGTTCACAAATAGGGTGGTGGACGAGTGGAACAAGCTTAGCAACTTTGTAGTAAGTGCGGGAACGCTGGAAAGTTTTAAAAGGAGGCTAGATAGATTCATGGATGATAGAGAGTGGTAGTAACTCTCGACAGGAGCTGCCATGTACAGGCCAACAGGCCTATTGCAGGCTCCTTATTTTCTTATGTTCTTATGTTTTGAAATACGTCAATATGATTGGCTGTTTACATCCTGGGGTGAGACGTCATCACCACATTACCGCCGAGAAGACAAAGTATTGTGCGCCTGGGCGCCTAATTATCTACCAAACAAAGCATATGCACAAGAATGATTATCATATCAGAACTCACTGATGAATAAAGTAAGAAAATAAACAGTAAAACAAATAACTCGTCTGCAGGTCAGTCGTCAATGTTAACTGGTTAGGTTAGGGCGGTTAACACCAGAAACAAAGGTCAGATTTGTTCCAATCACAAGAACCAGAGGAAAAACGTATTTTTATGGAAAAATCGAAACGTGACTACTAACATAAATTGACCAGATGAAAGAAATCGAACAACTTCTGGTGTTAGCAATCTGCTCCGGTATTACCTTTAGTTTTGTTTTCATATTTCTGGTGATACTCATTAACAAAAACCAACCATTTTCTGATGACTATGACAGGAGTAAGCGGCATTTAAGCAAACCTATAATATATATAAATTCTAACTTAAAACAACCTTAACTACCGTGCAAGTTAAACACAGAGAGGGGCTAGGCTGCCTTACCACCCATACAGTGACAGTATTTGCCTCAGCTCTGGTCTCAGTGTTCCCTCAGCCGCCCGCCACAACAACAATGTGTCCGAGTCTATCACCACAACCTACCACTAATGTTTTATCTTCCTTACGCTCTTTTTAAACCTTGACTCAAAATATGGATATTAAAAATATAATAAAATATAATGGTACCAATTTTAAAATATATATTACTTTAAACGACAATGATTTTAAAATGTGCGTTTTGAGCATAGAATCGCATACAGGAAGAGAGGCTGCCAAAGGAATTTTTGTCCTATGAAGAAAGAGAAGAGAACATAACACCTGTACGTGAAGAAATAACTATTGTTTGATGTAAATTAACCAATTTATAATTAGAACGAGTGAATTAAAATTAATATGCATTAGTGTGGTAATATTAAAATACAATTATCTTGTTTACCTAAGGATAAAACAATTTTTTTTGTGGCCGACTTAGGTCTCGGGCGGGGCAGGTGTAAGAAAAATGCGCCATTTTCCGGACGAATTATTTTAGACAAATACCGCAAAAAATCTAATACAGTACAGTACTGTATTTTTTCTACTTTGACAATGCTGTTTACCTTCATGGAGAAAGTAAACATTGAATAAAAAGTTTATATATATATATTCCACAGCGATGTGTTATAGCTCAACTAGTAATAGATTTTATAAGAAGGTCGTTCATATATCTTCAAGAGCAAGGTGCTTCCCGAAGTTCCCGACCTTCTGGTCCTGTCACCCCGTCTGGTCCACGAGGAGGGAAGGTCAGTGGCCTGTGTAGGATCCCTCCATTGTTCTTGATAATTTTGTCAAGGGTTACATTACTGTTCTTGATTCCACAGCTTGAGCTGGTACACCGTTCCAATAGGTCAACCACCCTCTGTGGGAAGTATTCCCTGATATTCGTTCTGCATAACTTGGCCAGCTTGTAGTTATGCACTCTTGTGTTGGTGGTCACCTCACAAAAAAATGTCCCGGGTTCACGTTTTCCATCCCTTGAAAGATTTTGAATGTTTCTGTGAGATCTGCCATATTGTGCCTTGTTTGAAGGGTTGTTAGTCCTAAGGCTTTCAGTCTATTTAGATAATCGAAATGACAGTTACGGACTCATCTTTGTCGCTCTGTGTTGCACCTTTTCTAGGGATGTTAGGTCTTTCAGGAGTTAAGGTTTCCATGCTTGTACAGTATATAGCAATCCAGACAGGGACGTACGTGAGATGTGTACAGATGATGGAGAATATTTTCCTAACTTTGTAAAGTAAGAAAGTCCAAATCACCCAAGGATTTAAAATGAAACATAACATGTTGGATCCTTAGGCATTTTTATAAATACAATAACACTGTGATAACAACATGATTCATCCTAGACAGTGGCGAGTGCATAGGAAGTGGCACACATTCCACAAATTAGAAAAAAAATATCACTAGCACAAGTTGTGAACTTAATATAAAATTTCAATAAAAGTATGTCCAATAATAATAAAAAAAAACACTGGTACAAAAAGCCTGTTACCCATTACAAAAACAAACAAAGGATGACATCTAATGTCTTTACAACCATTTCTCCTCAAGATTTTGAAAATTTTGCTATAATATCCATTTGTGGCTTTGACAAAACAAATTTCCACCTGTTTAAAAAATACGTCACTGCAGAAAACTCCCCACAAGACTTTTTAAGTACAGTACAGTACTGTACTTTTAATAAATTTAAAAAATGCTTCAAGAGTTGTAATTACAGTACTAAGTGTGTGTATATATATATATATATGTGTGTGTGTGTGTGTGTAAAAAAAAATTTCATCCCCTACAAAAAGATTTCTGAATGATATGAATGAGAATATTATTCATAAGAAAAGATTTCAACCTTGTAATTACAGTACATCAATAAAATTTAGATGGTGTACAAAAGTAAACATACTTTCTCTTCTAGAAAATTTATTGACTTATCCACCTTTCTTATACAGTACAAGCATTACTATTTGGCTTCATAAACCAAGTCCTTGTTCCTCTGCCATTTTTAATAGATGTGCCAGAACCCAATATTTAAAGGAGAGCAAGTATGCACATCCCCAATAGAATACTAGAGCTATGATATTCACAAGCATAAGAACAGCATTATTTACATTGAGCCACTGGACACAGTTTTTGTGGCAAGAATCCCATGTCAGTCAACTTATTTTCACAGAACAAAATATTTTACAAGGACTAGATTGCAGCATCAACAGTTTCCTATTTATTTTTTTCATTTTGACACTTGCATCCAACTTTACTCTGATTTAGTTGCTCTTCTTTATCACTGTTTTTAATTAAATTAAATATGATGTTAATAGTGTAGCATTTCAAATGATTTCAACAAATACTTATGGTATAGTAACAGAAAATAAATACCCTGTATAGCATTTGTTCACACGATATCTTCAAAAATTTCATACAAAAATGTTTTACAGGTCAAGCAAAAAGCTCTGAAGTTTAACAGTTGGATAAGTCAAGTTTCTTGACTTTGATAATTTTCATACCATACAATACAGAATGAATTAAAATTACGACAACACAGTTTAGATTGGTCACTGATGCTAAACTATCAAAATTGACTTTTAAACATCTCTTCAGCAATGTTTTATAGCACCCCAAGTATGAAAATGTAATGCATAACTGTGGTCACTGAGCTTTGAAGACTTGTCTCACTGAACTTCTTGTTTAGGCATTATGGATAATCCATAAATATGTAAAACTCTTCCGTCTGACTGTACTGTACTTTCAAATAATTATTTTTATACTGTACTACATTTCATAGGAATGTGACTTTATAAGCATAACTACCAAAAACTACCTCTGTAATTCTCTCATTACATAGGTATAGATTCCCCTAAAAAGGGAGTCTAAAACTATATTACCTTATAACAAATATTCCAAAACTTTATTTGGACACAAAAATATAGGTACTGTATGTACCAATTTCCTTCTATCACCGTCCAAATTCAATTCATTATTGCCCACAGATATAAATAAACCCAAGACATACTGCAAGAAATGAAAAAATTGCTTAAACTAAATGCGTCCATATAAAATCAAGATTTTTTTTAATTCCTTGTATAATACTAATAAGTCCCCAAATTAATAACAGTTTAGCTAAATTTCACAAGATAAACTTGCAAAAAACTTGAATATAGCAATCTACATTATAAATACTGTAGCCCCAACCAAGAAAATATTACCATGAGCCTGTATTTAATGTATTTCTGTAATAAATATTTACTGCCATTTATCTATCGATGAATGTAGCTTTTGCAAACAATAATCATGAAGTATTATGCAATGAACTTAATACTCTACACTCCATTCTTTCCAAGATTACTGCATTTTTTTTTCATGATTGGAATGAAAAGGGTTTCCACAACAGAAAATATCAATATTTCCACTGTTAAATTGTGTAAAAAACTTTATGTACATATTTTCCTACATTCAAATTCTGCCATCTTAATGTTCCACAAAAAGTTTCTTATAAGTGGTTTGATAAATTGACAGATGATGTTGAAACAAAAGTGTGAAGTATAAGGATGTAAATTAATCAGATGGATCCTGGCTGTTACAGTTCATTGCACCGTAAGATTGTTCCTACCATTACCTACATTATCTATGACCCCCTTACCAACAATATTTATTATCCATAGCACAAAAAATTTGAAATAGTCACCATTTTTCAAATTATTTAACATTAGGGATACATTTCTGGAAATGTATATAACAACATTTTAGGGGCCAGGATAAAGAACATGTTGTAATCAAGTCAAACTTAATAAAGGTACTGGTTGATTTCCAAAACATGAAGCCAAAAATAGGCATTATGATATAAAAAACTTCTGTGAAATTATCTATAGGATGATTTACACATGGGTAGCCCAAGTGTATCTCTAATATATCCGTTATTTGTCAAAGCTATAGAACAGTATTAGTGTTTCGTGTATGTTCAATAAAAAAATTTGATATTACAATCTCAAGTGTTTCAGCCACTCGCTTATTATCTCATAAATAACAGTTATATAAGCGAAACTTTGGAGCTACTAATGAGTGAATTACCCTTACGCTTCAGCAAGATTCATTTCACAGCAAAGCTAAGGCATGAGCTGGCTTCACAAAATTTGCTAGCCAGTAAATTGTCAACTTTCATCTAGCTAGTAATATCTGGAAGCCTTGTTGCTTGAAGAAGATTTAAGACATTTTATCATAAATACCACTTGGATTTTTTATTAAATAACTTGTGATCCTTCTAATACAACTTCCTATCAAACACCCGTGAATATTTTTTTCTTTTTCTTTTTGCAAATATGCTACATCCTTCTCAGTATAGTACTGTGGAAGTACATTACATTCTTTCACACACCTAAATTCACACCCAAGCACACACATCAAGGGGTGAAAAGTGAAATGGACAGATAGAATTAGTAACAAAATAGTGTAAAAAGTGGGGAAAAAGAAGAATGTTACCAATCAACTACAAGCTAAATCACCTCCAAACCCTAAGTGAGCTTGGTCTTTGGTCGGTGACCCTTGACAACCACTGGCCTGTTCTTGATGGAGCCCCGGCGCCTCTTGCTTGTCTGTTAGAGAAAGTGTAAAGTTAAAACTTGTCCTGTAAATAAATTTAAAAGGAATCATGTATTTATTTCCATATATGTATCTCCCAAAATACAGAAGAAAAATAAAGTACAGAGGATCCCCGGTCAAACTTAGTCCATTTATCACTGTTTTGTTATTATGTTGGCCAGTCAGCTAGCATGGAATTACTGTGACATAGAATGCAAGACCACACTGAGGACCCAAGCAGAATTCCCACTTAACATAATTTAGAGCATCTCTGTGCTGTCAAAAAATGCAACAAGCAAATGTACAATGCCTAACACCAAGAAAAAAAAAATGGAAGTAATTTATCCTTCTTTACAGTAAATTTCCAGGAATGCATATTTAATAATAAGCAGGAACCCCCTGTACCTTCCATATATTGTAAATATTCAATGTGCACTAATATAAAGATCAAAGTGTATATAATGATTAGTTTAAAATATTTACATACAGTATATCACATACTATTCAAACCCTTTCTTATGACAATTTATATTCACAATGAATGACTAATATTTTCGGACTACGATAACAAACAAATCTAATGCTCACATGGTAGTCCTGTTTTTCTATTTCCTTAATGTAAACACAACAAAAAACATTAACATCTCTTACAAATTGTTTATGTATTATTTACAGAGCATTTATGCAACAGGGAACTTAAACAAGTGAAAAATGTGTAATTGGAAGTAACATTAGCTGTGATGGTAGATGTACAAATGAAATCAAAACAAGATTAGGGCAAGCAAAAACAGCATTTAGTATCCAAAAAACCTAATAAAATGGGACAATACTTCAATTTGAGAGAAAGACTTTATATGGAAAGGACCGCTGTATGGGTCAGATGGGTGGACACTTTCAGTAGAGGTAAGAATAAGCTACACTGGGAAACAAATGAAGTACAAAGGTTAGCAAAAACCTCAAGCGAGATACTTAAAATGTACAGAAAAGAAAATTGAGATACTTTTATCATATAATTAGAGATGTGGGGATAATATAAGAAATATTAATGGGCAAAGTTGAGGATAGGTGGGCCAGAGGAAGGCAGAGATTGGGATAGATGGATGAATGAAAATAAAAACTAGGTCCCTGGTGAGATACAAAATATTGGGAGGATTAACAACCCGAGAACGTTTAGGGTCGAGGACTGTGGTCACCAACCTTCAGATATGAGAACAGTATTCAGATTGATTGATTGAGGACTCCTAAACAAATGTGAACCTTTTATTCCATTAAACATTCTAATGCTAAAATACTCTAAACAGATGCAACACTTAACATAAAGCAACACTAAACGTCTACTGCAGAAGCACTAAGGAGAACCTTGCACATTCTTATTTAAGTTCCAGTTGCCACAAAAATAAAAAAACAACAGTACGAATCCTGTGCCGAGGAAAAGAAAAAAATATGTATTACAGTAAAACTAAGGAGAACAATAAATTATTTCTCCACTAAATATACTGTACATTTATCTGACTTCCAGTTGACACAAATCAATTACACAAGCAAACTGTATGTGTTAAGAGCTATTATCTACTACTAATACTGTATGCAGTACCAATTAATGTCTTTAACTATATACTGTACAAGTAAGACAAGTTTCACTCATGAAATAATACTGTACCAAGTTCAACTGCAATGTCTGAACTGGTTACTAAGTCACAGATCAGACAGGAAAATGGTGACACAGACAGATTGGTGTGTGTGGGAGGGGAGGGGGGTCACTGTAGTGTTTGATGCAAGATTACCCAAATAAAATAATGTTCCTAAATCAACATGTAATAACAGGAAGCTTGCCAGAAATTCCTGCAAACATAATATCAACTGGGATACTATGATGACAGGGACAATGATGATACTACTGCAAAAGGTAAGTTATGTTGGCAACGTCACTAAAAACGTACGACTTTGAAAAAAAAATACAATCTTAAACCATCCAAGCTTTCTAACTTGACCTTATTCAACCCATCTTAACATTATGCATATGAAATGAAAAAAGGATGTTTTCCTTGAATCTTATGTAAGAACAGTTTCATTGTCTTTGTACACACACACAATATATATATATATATATATATATATATATATATATATATATATATATATATATATATATATATATATATATATATATATATATATATATATATATATATATATATATATATATACACACACATACAGTATACCCTTGCAATTCGTGATTTCGACGATTTGCGGTAAGCAGATGTTGGCTAGCGTGTGAGCCTTTTCCTGCAACACAACGAGTCACCCCACACAGCATCTCGTGTTGTACTCTCAAAATTTAGTGTTTCTGTGTGAAATGGCCCTTAAAAGACTGCCTAGTATCAGTGCTAGTGGAGTGAAATGTAAAAGGCATTGTCAGTGATGACCCTGACAAAGAAAGGTTTTTTTATTATTAGACAAGTTAAAGAAGGGGACGAGTGGTGCCGTGGCTGCTCGGTTGTTTGGTATACTGTAGGTAGACAGTAGTGCACTAAGGTAGTGTTCATTGCTATTCACAATTCTGCCAATTCGCGCCATTTATTGTAACCTATCCCTTGCGAATGGCAAGGGTCTACTGTGTGTGTGTGTGTAAAATATATATATATATATATATATATATATATATATATATATATATATATATATATATATATATATTAATATATATATATATATATATATATATATATATATTATATATATATATATGTGTACACATATATATATATATATATATATATATATATATATATATATATATATATATATATATATATATATATATATATATATATATATATATATATATATATATAACAAACACATAGAAAAATTACAACACAAACTGAGCCTGTACAGAATAAGCTTAAAGCCCATTAATGCCAAAAGCAAATTACCGTACCCTTTGAATTCCAGGAAATATTATGCATCTTGTACTTTCAAAGATATTCATTAGGAATACAACAACTATGTGATCAGCAAATATATACACAGACAATAATTATAAAAATTAGAACATTAATTTGGTTAAAGAAAATAAATAAAAAAATAAAAAATCAGTTATATTGACGATATGAAGATTAGGTGGTTACTTGGACTGACAGAATACACTTCTATATCCCCCACCTATTTTACTGAGTGGGGAATAGTAATAAAAATTAAATTTTTCTGTAAAATCTGTTATGACTTTGCACTTAAAGGCCTTCTTAAGTGACAATAAAAGTACTGTATAGTACAGATCTGTTAATCACAATGCATAAAAATCATCTGAAATATCATACTATCACAGTAGATCAGAGTCTCTCACTGAGGGTTAAACTTACCTGAATTTTATTTCTTTTCACCCCAACACAAGCAGATGAGAACTTTTGTCTTGTTAGTCATCTACTGCCTGTGTCACAGAGAGAAACAATGCCAAACTTTGTCTTTGTAACAATCATAGTGTTATTTTGTTCCAAAAATTAGGTTAAAAGTTTTCTAGGTTCCATAAGGATATCATACTTATTGTACACATTAATGGCATCTCATAGTGTATGACATACTTAATATATAAGAACACAACAGTGATTAAAAACTGGCAATAAGAAAGTAAATTATATTTATGGAAATTTATGGTAAGTATGAATGATAATTTTCCTGCACACAGTAAACTGGCAAAGTATTTCAAGCTCACTTGGGAAAATTCCAGTGTTCCAATACATAGGGATATATTTTATAATTACGTACTGTACTGTATGTGTGTAAATGGGAAGGCCTCATATCTTTTTTTTTTACTTCAAAAACCCTTTAAAAAGCCTGAAGGGTATGAAAACAAACCTGAAAATGGTTACTGAGATACCTGTACTTTAATATTAACCTACACTATGCTAGCGAGACAAAACTACAGCTGTTTTAAAATATAAATAATGTCAAACCTAAAGAAATGTAGTAAAAGACATTTTATAACTACTGTATGTCCTGCTAAGGTAATTACAAGTTGTTTTCAGTCATACCACTTTCCACCAACTCTCCTTCATTTTCTGAATAATAACCAATATATAGTATATTTAGATGAATATCCAGTTAATTTGTGAAGAAGCTAACAATATTTCAATCAAACAACACTTAAGTTTACAATTCAATCCTTAACCGGCAGCTGAGGATTCCCTACTCCATCCTATATGAACAAAAATGAAATGCAAGGAACATGAAACTTCCACTGAAAACTGCTGTCCTTAAAACTAAATTCCATTGGTAATGGCTGCTGTTCCTACAGCAAACTTCCATTGGTAATGGCTACAGTCCCTACAGCTAACTTCCATTGATAATGGCTGCAGTCCCTACAGCAAACTTCTATTGGTAATGGCCACTGTCACCTACACCTAACTTTCATCGATAATGGCTGTTGTTCCTACAGCTAACTTCTATTGGTAATGACCACTGTCCCTAAATTAGTATTTCTGGTGACCAGCGCATCTCATGAGTTAAAAAAAGTGAATTCCGATATATTGAAGTCCGATTTATCGAGGTTTTACTGTACGTAATTCATTTTAGCTATCTATTGTCAATATGATCTTATGGCACAATAAAAATACTGCATATTATTTTTTACTTTATCATCCTGATTATAGTACAATCTATATTTTGAGTGTAGTGCTTTCATAACTTCATCTCGTCTCTTGACTCCCTCCACACTATGGGTTACTAATTATTCAACCATCCAAGAGCCACAAGTAAATAGCATAGCCAACCTAATTAGCGGCTTTATTTTCAGTTTCTATACAGTGCATTCATACATAAAATTTTTGTGAATACCCTCCCTGTCACTAATTCTAAATAACAATTATACTGAATCAAAAAGAGTAAAAATCTCTTGGGAAATTCAATACTGCACATTCAAGCAAAACATCTACCATACTACATTGCCAACTACATAGTGTACCAACTATACACCTACAAAGCCTTCTTCTCTGTAATAACATCTTCCTTCATAGAAAAACTTTAGCATTAACACACCACTGTTCTAAAAGCATGCCTCTCACAGGGTTTGATTTATGCACTGTGGTTAGAGTGAAATGGTTACTTACCTTCACATCAAAACAAAAGTAACAGGCAATAATCTATAGAGCAGAGCCATTGTTCAAATAAATTCTAATTAGAAGTTAAATAAAAACTAAAAACAAAAAAGCAGCCTTAAAACTCTTGAGATATTGGTTAACTACAAATTCTCTAATGAAAATAAATCTGTTGCATCTGGAACTTGGTTACTTTACTTACGTCATGATCACTATACAGCTCCTGGTCAATATGGGAATGAGAAAATTACCTATTAGGGAGATTCAGCTAGGCCAGTAATGCAAAGTCATTCAATGTGAACTAGCCCAGAAAAATATTACACAAACATAATATTGTTGGGGAGGTTGTTTGCCACCATTAAGAGATGATATACTTGAACCATAAGGCGTGATATACCTAAACTGTAAGGCATGATAAACACTCAAATTGTGAGGCAAGACATCCCCGAACTGTATGGCATGATATACACAAAAAGTAAGGCATGATATTCTGTATTTGAACTGTAAGAACTAGAGTACGTCTAAGATACTGACGAAAATGAAGATTATTATCGCATAAAGCCATCCAAATTAAGTAAATAATAAATACATAACTGAGCACACAAACAGCGCATGTACTACACTAGAGGCCTGTACTTACATGATGTACTTCTGGAACACACACATTATCAAATATACTGATAAACATCCATATTATACTTCCAAATATCTTTCTTATGATGAATATGTAAGACAGACATCCATTATCATATGAACAGTTTGCACTTTCCTGGGTTTACAAAGAATGAGTTAAATGTGTGTACTGAACAGTGTATCAGAATCTTTAACCACAGCCAGATGAATATTAAAGAGAAACTGGACAAGGTGTTACTTCATCAAGTAGGTGATGTCACATCAACCAAAACTACATATACCTTTTCTTTACATAAAACAAAGTACAGTACAGGTATTCATCAACTTATGTACCATGAACTGTATGAAATTTCCATAATTCAATTAGCTAAAGGATGAACCTGGTTGCAAAACAAGAAATTTTTCTGAAGGCGGGGGAAGACTCAACAGTTTTTAAATACTCTCAGCGTCATGCCTACTTTGAACCTCTTCAGCTTAATATACAGGGATCCTCCTCTTTAAGATGGGATTAGGTTTCTCAAAAGCTGATCGCTATGTGAAATATAGTACATCGGGATCATTATAACAAGGATTTCAATAGGATATGTTCCCAACGAGTCCAACACGTATCAACATGTACAAAATCTGAGAATACTTAAAGAACCATAAACAAATAATTGGGATGTTCTTTTCCTTTTACTTCACAACTATTTCAACACATAACTTTGTTCAAATACAAAGGAGTCTCAAATGATACTGAAAGTTTTACTGATAGAGAAACAAGATTCCGATACACTGGTAATATAAGTACTGTATGAGTAAAATCTTGAAGGAGTATTTATTGATAATTCTCTATCACATCATCCTAGTAAAAGCCAAACACAATGAGTTATACCTTTTTAGTGAGGTAGACATTCCTCCTCTTCACCTTCCTCTGTGACACTGGGATACGTGGGCGGTTAAACTCGTCTGGTTTTTTTACTCTGTTAATAAAAAAATACACTAGAATAGAAAATTTTTATCTAAAAAGCAAAATGTATTTAGAGAGGGAGGAGGAACTGGAGAAGGTATGTACTGTATGGTTCAAGAATACCTGTATTTAGTAAAAGGGCTTTCATGATCCAAAAATATTTGCATATCTTCTGCTGATTTTGAAGCTTCCGATAATGTAAAACCATACTCGGCAATAATAGAAGATTTTGAAAAAAAGAAAAAGAAAAAAGGGCATTAATGAAGGATATATTAAAATTCTAATATATCTTTAATAAAGTGCTTGTAAAAATTTATTTCACAGAAGGTTTTGAGTTATACAGTACTGGGAGTTAGACATAACTGTGTGCCATCTCCAGTGCTCCAATGTAATAATATCTCTTCAGAATATCTCGATAAATTGTCAGTAATGATGGAGGAATTACAGTTAATGATATAACAATATTAATAGTTGGTATGCAGATGAAACTGCTGTAATTACAAGTAGTGAAGAAGCATTGCAAAAAACTGGTTACTGAATTAGCAGAAAGTAGGTTAGAATACTGTACCAGTAAAGACAGTGATACATAGTTATTTCCAAATTAGAAATAAATTCTAAAATAAAAATTATGGTAGCCTACAGAAAACTTATTTGTGTACTTGCTAAGCAACATTAGTTGTGATGGCAAAAAAATAAAAATAAAAAATAAATAAATAAAATAAATAAATAAAATAAATAAATAAATTAAATAAATAAATATCTTAAGTCAATTAAAATCAGCATTAAATAAACTAAGACTTTGAAGAGGGCCAGAAACTTAAATTTGCAATAAAGGCAGCTGAAATATATGTATAATTAGTAGTACTACTGTCTGAGTCAGAGGCATGGACACTTTCATCAAAAACCTGAAGGAAGTTAGAGCTCTTTGAAATGTGGCATTACAGGAAAATGGTAAAGATGAGTTATACTGATATACTTGGCCCAAATAGTTAATTGGTGATGAACTTTACACCTCAATAACTTAGGTTTTAGTGCACCCCTACACTATGGGTGGGATGCCACTTTTAGTTTTTTATTTGGCTAATACTAGACGATTATATTCAGCACAGAGACACCCCTCGAGTTATACCTAGAGGGTAAAGATAATAGTAATAATAACAAAAATAAACATTTTGTGTTTTCTTTAGTTCATGTAATGTTTTCATTGGAACTACATATAAAAATGCACTTTTTGTGAAGTTGCTCAATTAGTATTGTCAGTTTGGAATAAAGTATTGGTTTGTTCAGAGACAGAGAAGCTTGACAGTGCTGGTGATGGGTGGGAGACTGCCTACTGGGAATAACCTAGATGCAACACCTCGACCATCTTAAAGTTCCTCACCTGTAGACTCGCACCAACCAGTGCTCTGTAGTGTAGGCCTCCTCCAAGTAGGTCAACTTGAAGTCCTTGTTGCCAATCACAGTGTTACGAGTGCGATCAAAGCCATGAGGAGTTCTAAAATCCAGCTAGAGAGGAATTTGTGGTCATTAACATATTACATAATATGCAAATCATTAATGGAGAAAAAAAAAGCCTTTAGCTATTACAATGGAGGATGGCCACTATTAAAAAAAATATTTCTTCCTTTCATTAATGTCATTCATTCACTCCCACAGCTGTAAGAAATGTATTCTGCTGTGGTGCTCCTTTCCATAACAGCGCCTCAAAATGTTTACCTCACCCATCCCTGTCACTTCAAACAACTTAGCATTACCCATTTACAACAATGTCATCCCTAAAATCCTCCAAGGTAAGTTCTCCAGCAGGATTATTTGATTTAAATCAAGATTTTTTTTAAATCAGTTTGGTTTTATTTGCTAAATGTAAAAAGAAGGTAGTAAAAGTTTAACAAATGCTTATATGCTGTATTGTTATAACTAATCAGCCAAAGAAATTAATTATTTTATGCCTTTATCACAGTAGCCCACATAATTAAGCACAAGAAACCTTTATTTTTGTAATATTCACTATTCAATGTTCTCACCACAGAAATTACACAAGTTCAAGATAAATAACTTCACTTTGCATGTATTATTGTACTGTTCTTCTACTTCAAATGTGTAGGCACTGATAACTTGTTTTAGGATTACAGCACAGTACTGTACTTCAGAGTTGAAAATAGTAAATCAACGCAAAACCAACTAAATCACAACACTTTTGGATACATCGTGGCATTCAATATTTGTAAAAATAAAATTCTAATGTCTCTTAGTGTTTGCTACATCACATATTGCAAAAAAAAATCTGATTTAATTAATCACCAGTGTCTGCATTCAAAAACTTAATAAAAAGAAAAGTTTTGCTGATTTTTCTATACCAATAAACAAGTCCAGAGGAGGAAAAGACTGGGAACAGTTGTCAGTCAGTCAACAAGGGAATCTGATTAAATTTTTTTAAAAATTGACTTAAATAAAACAAATCCGATTTAAAAAATAAACAAATAAATAAAAAATCAACTACCCTATTCTCCAGCCATGTACTGTGCACACACAACTGCTTCCTAGGTTTACAGTACTGTATATTCAAAGATGCAATGTTTTTTTTAAAGCTAAATACAAAGGCATAATCATTGTGAAACAAACATAACCCAAATTCATACAAAAACAAATCAAACGTCTTGAAAAATCTAACCAGGTACATAAAGAATCTACATAAAAGCTGCAAAACTTGACTGCTTCAGATATGAAACTTTTTAGTATTCTTGCAGACAAATTTGATTGAGAAAAATATGCAAAATGCATATATTTGTCCATACAAATTAGTGCAAACTGAATTTTCCCAACATATACAGAGAATGTCTAAAAGATTATCTTCTGAATCTATATTAGTTTGTCAAAGTGACCAAAACCAAATCTAAAAAACTTCAGTTACAGGAGACATTTGAAACTTCATTACTTTTTCCATCTCCTGAAGGTATAATGTTAGGTAATTTATCTGAAAATGTTAAACATGGATTTAATATCATAAAAGAACTACTGTATCAAATTGTGAATTTTAGTGGTAATCAAAGTACTATCTATGGTCACCAAATAAACACTGAAGCATATGCAGATTTTGCCTTTCTACTCACACCTCAACAATGGCCTATAATTAATCTCACCTTTAACTCTCCAAATCGATAATAAGATAACTTGTACATCAGGCAGTTCAGTAGAGTTGATGAACCCTGGGCATCCACTCTGAACTCTCCTCGGTCAGTGAAATAATCACTTTCCTGCACAAAGGTAAATTAGGATATAAGTTGACTCGCACACAATAAAACATAGGAAAATACATCCATGATCACTTGAATTCTATGACAAAAAAAAAAAAAAAATTTGTATGTATATTAATAACACTACAAGTAGAGAACTAGCCAAAGGTTAATGATAAATACCCTTAAAAATTTTCATTTTAAACGTAAAAAATTTCACCATCATTCCATGAAACTATACAGTGTCTAAAAAACACAAAACGCAAGTACCGGTATAAACCCTGCCTTACATATTTTTGTGTAGATTATGAGAATGCTTGTATTAAAAAAGCAGCATTGTCATCACTTATGGCAGACTTCAAACATCAATAAGGGAGGACAATGTTGCTGTTTTAACAGTACAGTACAAGCATTTATAAATCTCTAAGAATATCTGAAAGGCAGTGGATATACATTATTTTGAGACACCCTGTATAATGGAAAATTTACTAATACCAGATCCCAAGGCCATCTCTGTCTTCCTCACAAAAAATGATCTTCATTTTTAGCCAATAAAAAAGGATTTTTTTTTTTAAACATGACATCAATACAAATTTCTCTCTTAAATATTCAAGATGCCAATCTGTTTTCACACACAACAAACACAACTTATGCACTTTCGTGAAATAATTTATTATTTCTCTACAGCCATCACTTACTTTGATATCCTTAGGGTGTTCACCTTCAGCAATCCTCACCATCCACAGGAACTTGTTGATGTCATCCCCTGAGTAGCCAATGACACCACCAAATATAACAAGCACATAATCAACATCCAGTGCAGTCATGATGTCATAGGCTGCAGTTTCATTAGAGGACATGGCCTTCCCTACCAGGGCTATGTGAGAATTATTCCAAGTATTGTTGTCGACTAGAGTAGTTCTATTTGCCATGCCAGCTATCTGGTACCCATAATCCCACCAGGACATTACTCGTGCATCTGTGTCAGTGTTCTGTGCCAGCCAGTAATAAGCTTCACGGAAGTCGTCTAAAATCTGGCGACTCCTGTAAAGGATGAGCAACTTTATTTCTGTGTGCGCGCGCACACACACACACACCATGCCCTTAAAATTCACGGGGATTTGGGTCTCAAAATGGCCACAAATAGCCAAGTCCGCGAATATAATTGGCTGACCGGGGGGGGGAGGGGTTACATTTTTGCTCATGTGCAAAGAAATGTACACAAGAGACCCTTGCCATTCGTGATTTCGACAATTCGCAGTAAGCAGATGGTAGCCATGGTGGCTAGCTTGCGAGCCTTTTTCCCGCAGCACAACGGGTCACCCCACGCAGCACCTCATGTTGCAATGGCCCCTAAAAGACTGCCTAGTGTCAGTGCTAGTGGAGCAAAATGTAAAAGACAGGTGTCAGTGATGACCCTGACAAAGAAATTTAAATTATTAGATAAGTTAAAGAGGGGAAGAGTGTTACCTTGGCTGGTCAGTTGTTTGGTATACAGTAGTGCACTAAGGTAGTACAAGTTGCTATTCACAGTTTTGGCTATTCATGCCATTCCTTGGAACCTATCCCTCGCGAATAACAAGGGTTTACTGTATTCCCATTATGTGTTTGCCCTTAGGACAATTATTTCTTTTACCTGTATTGTATATGTATGTGTGTGTGTGTGCACAAACACACAAAACACATGCAAATAGATAATAATGTTAAAATCCTCTCACAAATACTCGGAAACAAGACAATAAAATGTATTGAAATGTAGAAAAAATGTGAGTCTACCCTCAAGTCAACTCCATGCTTTGTTATCAAAGTTGAGTTGCTTGGGTTGCCCTACGGCAATTTTTTCCTTATAAAAATATTGTCTCCAGAACGAATGGCTCTGTCCCGGCTGCAAAAATGCCAGCAACTTTAAAAC
Source organism: Homarus americanus (assembly GCF_018991925.1). Classification (NCBI taxonomy): domain Eukaryota; kingdom Metazoa; phylum Arthropoda; class Malacostraca; order Decapoda; family Nephropidae; genus Homarus; species Homarus americanus. The sequence goes on from NW_024750852.1 coordinate 6,322,085, forward strand.
TAACTGCAGACATTCTTGGGTACATTCAGGGTGTCATCCGCGAATTGTCAGGGCATGATGTATGAATGTATGTATGTACAGGATATATATATATATATATATATATATATATATATATATATATATATATATATATATATATATATATATATATATATATATATATATATATATATATATATATATATATATATATATATATATATATATATATATTTGAGACACTGCATTTATGCAAAGAATGGAAAACATTTGCAATGGACAATTTATAGTTGATAATAGCTACAGGATAAACAATCAAATCTGTCAAATGTTAGCACAGCAAGAAACTCGAGTTCATACCTAATAAAAAGTACAGCAGTAAACAAAGTTTCATTAACATTCTTGGAAGTTATTGTAAAATGATGAAAAATATCAATTAAAAAACTAGGAAACCTGAAAATAAAAATGACTGACCCATCTTGGCTGTACGACGCTAGGACTATTGAAGGTGAGGAATATGCATTGGAGGTGACCCATGTACAGTGGACGGAGAACATCATGAGGATCATCAGTACAGCCACAATCACCATACTACGGATGTTGACACCAAGTCCATCATTGCTGGACTGAGGGGAGATGGAAACAAACTAAGGTCAATCCTAAGTCAGAAATTATTTTTTTTTACTTATGGTTATTTGACTGTAGACAAGACAAGATCTAACTCTGTTCTGACTTATGAACAGGGTCCAGGAACCTAAACCATTCGTAACTCAGGGATTGCCTGTAATAATAAAATATATACTGTGACCTAGAGGTATTTCTACTTCCAAAGTGGAACAGTCTGTATTATGGTAATGCACAATATAAATCATTTAATTGTCTTTCAATAGCATATATTTAAATACAAAAGATTTTCTTCAGACTATTTATGAAACCTCACTTCCTCTGAGAGCTTCCCTTTGATGGGGTAACCACAAAAGTAAAGCAACCAGTGTAACCTACCACAAAGTACAGTATTTCCTTTGCCCTCTCTATTCCCTTCATTCCCTTCCTGATCTCTTCTACATGTACTGTAATGTTTTCCTTCCCTCTCAAGATGCAGCTTATCTCCCTATAACATTGTCTATGAGCGAAAACAAATCTAGGTTACACAATACCTGCTGCTCGTGCTTCATCTTACGTAACTTTCCAGCCTTATCATATTTGTTATTTTTCTCTCCATCTTCATCATCATCACTGGAGTCTCCACTCTGTGGACGGGACTGCTCCTCTTCCTGTTAATATGAACAACAGCAGCTATCAAGTAAAAGACATTACCTCCTCATATAGGATGTGGTCATTTACAACAAATTAAGGCTCTGGTTGAACACATATCTAAATAGACAAACCACACCGCATCCAGCAAAATTTTATTCAAATTTTAATTATATTCTCAATAATTTGTCTATATTCTAGTATTAAAATAAACAGCAAATGACTTCATCCTGCTTGTTGACTAATAAATATTTAGTTCATGTACCTTTAAGCATGCAGTTCTATTTTGCATCATCTCAATGTCTCAAATTACCCAGATCGTACCTTCAAATAGACTTCAAAGAGCCGTGAGAAGGCAATGCCACCAAGAACACAGACAACAGGTGTGAGTGTCAACATCAGACGCACCATCACACCAGCAAAGTAAACTGCACTGACAGCAAACAACACAACTGCAAAAGACATGTTCATATTAAAGCAAAATACAAGACAGGCATAGATTTGAAAAGAAATGTGAGGGTAAAATAACATAGTATACACTTTCTCTTACAATATTCCATATCTTTGCTGGTGTAAATCTTAATACTAAACCTTCAGTCTATTTCTAATATACAGATATAAGAAGGAACAAAGTAGAGTAAAACCCTCTTACTCCAAACTTTTTATCTGGATTTCTGCTTTATCCAGAACGGCAAACCACTCCAGTCTAATTTTTGTTAATCTGGATGATGCCCGAATTAACATGAAATTGTTCGGACCTACCCACGTGGTGGCAAAAATAAAGAATAAAGAATAAACTTTTGTACCATTAACCTACAGGATAATATATATGTAATTCTTGTACATATTAGACATACAGTATTTACCATAAAGTTGGTGATGCTGTAGATGGTTGATTTTTTCAAGTCACATTTCTCCATCAAAACTCTGGATTTTTCTCGGTTACTCCAGTCCTTTTCTGGATTAAATAAACCCCTTTGCAAATTACTTTATCCAAAAATTTGCTTAATATGGACTGGATACCCCCAATTAGTCTGAATTAAGAGGATTTTACTGATAAATACTAGAATCAATGATACTTACTGAAAACTCTCTCATCATTGATATTTTTGATGCAGTACCACAGTCCTACCGGGAAGGTAGCAACAAGGATGTGTAGGTCAAAGAAAAAGCTGAACCATGTGGTGGGCTGATGCTCGGACACAGATGCGATGATGGGAATGTGAATCTTGGCATAGCCCGTGTCCCATAGAGAGTAAAATCTGTCAAATACACCATATGTAATTTCCTTCTCATATAGATTGTTTACTTAAAAATAAAATAAATAAATACAGATATTCTGAATACACCTTTCCTTACCTGGATCTTTCCTGTGACCACAATAACCACACTTTATTTACATATATAGTAGTAATATTCTTTCTTTTAGTCACATGCATACACCAGCATTACATCTTTCACATCCTTTCAAAGTTGCTCTTTTTACATTCCAAGTATTATACTATTCTTTTAAGTTTATGACTGCCTTCTTTTCTCCCAAAGTAACAATATGCAAGAGCTAAATTTTTCCCATACCAAAGCAAAGCTTAACTATGAAGCCTCCATACATTAAAATCCCATATAATTCACCGACTTCTAGAAATCATGGTTATGATTAAACAAACAAAACTTTTTGCCTGTATTTTTTACCTTTCCCCTCCTTCCAACCTTTTACTGCTACGACAGCAGGCCACCTCAACCAGGAAAAATGGATACATGTACCAATAGATCTGATTATAATGTACAGTACTTTATTATACAATTTCTTTTTACTCTTTCAAACCTCTTCCCACTTAATTTATAGCATAGGACTTCGCACTTATGATAATTAACCCCTTCACTGCAAGCATACACATTTTAATATTTTATTTGGCTAACACCAGTTGATTTTATTCAGCTCAGAGGGGGACCTGTACACAAGGGGTTAAGAATCTCACAATATGAGCAAATGGGGCAAGAGTTCTGGACCTTTCCAATCATTATGTAAAACATCATTGGTCTAATGACAACCAATATTTAGCTAAAGCACAAAGAAACATAAATCCACTGAAGGTAAAGATTTGACAAGAAGGACAACTTCATAATTATGGGGGTAAGTGTTAAAAATGACACACATACCTGCCACTCCACGGAGCAACAATACCCATCCACGTGAGCCCCACCACAGCCAGGAACACAGCACCAGCAGCCGTCCCAGCAGCCACGAGGAAGAAATGTCTAAATTCTGCCCGGGTCATGACACTCTGCAAATACTTGAGTACAGCGACGGCATTCAGTAGAGCAAACACCCCTATAAGGAGGAAGAGTAAGTAGCTTCAATACTCCCATTAATATCCCCTGTACAGTACAGTTTTACAAATATTGTACAGTAAATGTACACATCAATCCAAAAATGCTTGATGAGCCTCTTTCACTTCATGCTAATGAAGTATGGTTTGTGTTCATACATGTTCACAAGCAAACAATATACCGTTACACTGGCATACATAGTGCTCACCACAAATCTAATCTTACAAAAGGGCAGCCAAGAGTCTGTATTGCTCAGCTGGTTTAGAACTACTATACCAGGAGCATGGAATTTCTAAGAAACAGTTAACTAATCTGAATAAAGTAATCTAATCACATGTACATTGGTATACCAACTATATAATTGCACCCATCTTGAGCTACACCACCATGGGAATTCATTAAATGACATTTTATCAAAATCATACAAGATAATAATAGAGTAATAATAAAATAAGACATAACCCAAAATTAAAAGTAAGTTTATAATGTTTCACGATTTAAGAATGATTCATCAACCAGTTTTTCTGATTCAGCATGTGTAAAACTTAAAAAAGTACCCCAAAATCTTAAATTTATTCAAACTAATAATGGATACATGCAACTGTTTTGGGTACCAATTGGTTTCACTTCTGAAATTCAAGACAAACTGATTGAAACCACCTAATTTTTTATGTAGTATTGCTCTTTAAAAAATTGGAAACTGTTAAAAACCTAATTATTTTTCAAATCATTGACTATATAATGACTAAGCACAGATGCAACAGTTACATCTCATGCATTCAGCAGGACATCAGTAATTTTGCTGAGAGATGCTTTCCAGGTAATACTCTGACCATCCACAGTGTAGCGAGTGGTATGCTCAACGAGAAAAGGAAATGAATATTATTCAAGTGTGCAAATTCTTTATAACACAAACTTTATATACCACAATGGTAATTTTTGTCAAATATACAAGTTTGGTCTGAGGATTCTCTAGCTCAATCCAACTGAGATTTAAATAAAGCAGGAAAGTTAAGTCTGATTAAATTTTCTTTTTTTTTAGTTTTGTTAAAATACATCTGCCAACTACGGCAATGCACATTTACCCATCCAAAGATATCTTTCTAAATTTTTCCCACCTTCCTCAGTCAGGAAAACTTTTATCGTACTGTATTCCATTATATGTTCTCATTTTTCCCCAATGAGATAAACTTTCCTCCCTTAGACATTGCTCAATGCAGCTCTTACTCTCTTTCCAAAAGCTGTTCAATTAACCAGCATTCCAGTCACTGACAATATTGATAACTAAATCATGAAAAATTTATTTATTGTAAGAGTAGCTATGCACCACCTGTACATTGTTTCCTCAAAGATGTTATTATGGTGCAGTACTGTAATTCCCAAGGCCACAGTTACTGGGCATACCAGCCAACACCTGCAATGCTGTTATATCTGATGACCAAAACAAGCTAGAGAAGCTATAGAAATGTTTAGTAACTTTTATATTAACAATGAAGATACTGTATAGTACTGTACTCTTATTTTCAATTTCTACTTTATTTACTTTCAAATACTGTCACTATCTAACCCCTTCACTGTAGGAATGCCACTTTTAATATTTCAATTTTATTCAGATCAGAGGGGAACTTGTACACATGAGGTACAAGTTAGCTACACCTTGAAAAGGATAAGCTTCTTAACTATAGTGTTCTCATGTGTAAGAGGACTTGAATATTTTGGCCCATAAATATTTTAGTTCTTAAAATTTATGAGGTATTACAATGTCTGTTTAACCCCTTGTGTACAAGGTCGCCTCTGAGCTGAAAAAATCATCAAGCGCTAGCCAAATAAAATATTTAAAGTGGCATCCCCATAGTGATAGGCTAAGTGGAGAGAGTCTACAAATTACATCACTGGCATTCTTAAGAAATAAATATGTACATACTTGATCTTTGCATGAAGTAGTTGGCATTTTCTTCAAGGTAGGAAAGTAATTAGTCAAGCAAGGAAAGTAGGGAAGACATGTGAACATAAAAGTATTTATAACTAAAGAAATAAATACTTGTGTGTTCATAGGGTCCTGTTGTCAGTTTAACTGTGTTATGACTACAAAATATTATTACTCTACACGGAACACTTTTTGTTTGTCATCCTGTTGACAAAACTACCTTGGAAGTAGGTGCAGTACACACATGGACAGGAACAAAACTATATACCCCATTGGATAAACAGTGAAAATAAAACAATTCTACCACAATGTACACTGGAGATGAGGGGATGAAATACATGCTTAAAACAAAATGATTAATTGAAGTCAAGAGCTAAATGAGGACAGCAAGAGTTCACACAAAATATAAAGGTCCTCACCAGCTGCTGCCATGTGTTCTGAGGTCCTTATCGGCTGGAAACCAACAAATGGGATCTGCATTGAGCAAATTAACCCCAAGATATAGAAGGTTGTATATGCAGTGTAGAGGCGGTGGGAGAAACGTCCCATAAGTAAGAGGGCAAATACGTGCAGGGGGATGAGGTTGATGATGTAGACATAACCACCCCACGCGCTCACCATATAGAAATATGAAAGGGAAGCCATTGAAGACCAAAATAAACTACCCGTCTTCACAGACTTTACCTGTTAAACAGAAAAAGAGGAGAAATGTTATTGACATTAACTTGAAAACTTTTTAGCATTACTATACTAGCTAAATTGCAACTAATGTTTAGTGCTGTCATTAATAATTTATAATCATCCAACTAACCCCATTACTCAATTAGTTTAAACTCTGCTGAAGTACAGGTTGTCCTCATTTATACCAGGACTGCATTATTAGGAAAGTCAGGTATAAGATAAACAGAGAGAATGATTGCTTTCCACAGTAAGAGGAAGGTTATATTCTTAGCCAGTCAACCTTTTCATTTTTTGCAGTGATTACTCTTTTCTTGAAAGAATTGTATGTAACACAAACACTACAGTACTGTATAAACAAACAACTGAATGTTTATTTAATATCTGACACTTGATATTGTGAAAATGCAGGACAAAACAGTACAAGGAAAAGACTTTTATACTGTACAGTGAAATCTCCATATAAACAACAACTCTCTCCATATAATCGGTGACATAGGGGGTTTCACATCTAATGGACCCTCGATATAACAGACTCGTCTATATATAATTCTTTAGATGGGGGTACCACATCTACACACTCTCGATATAACTGACTCCTCTCTCCATATATTCCGTTAAATAGAGGTTTCACTGTAGACAAGAGTATTCTAACACAGCTCCCGGTTGATGATGATGCCACGATGGTTCGGGTGCTGTATATTGTATCATGGCATTTCTTACAGCATACATACTGTATATTTCCAGTATGATAATTAGGCAGTTTGAGTTAAAATTATAAAATGCACGAGGCAAGAAGTGGAAACATAAGAAACTTATCAGAAAGAACAAGTGCTTTCTTTAGGCTTAAAGTGTAGCATTAGTATATGAGATACTGTACTTTGGGGGTAAAATTTTTGGCTGCTTCTAAGCCATAATACAGTACAGTACTGTACATTATGCATGACTTTTAAAACAAAATTACCTTACCATTGTATTATACAGTATAAAAGGTCTATCCAACATTATGTAATTACCCCTGAAAAACATATCAACATTCTGTAACAACAGCTGGAAAAGTACTTCATGTATTTCTAGTTTATGATTTTGTTTTATTACTTTTTACATAGTATTTTTTCAACTGATCCAAAGACTCAGTTGAATCAGTTAATCTTGGTGGCAACAGATTAAAAATAAAACACACACTGCTCCAAACTTACCCACAGGAAGTATGTAAACATCAAGGCAAAGATAGCAATACCCTCATTGTCATAACTCCCTGCCACTGATCGACTGATGTACCCTGGGACAACAGCAATAAAACAGGCAGCAAACAGACCAGCTCCAGCTGACCAGATCTCTTTGGTTAACAAATAGGTGGCAATTGCTGTTAAGCCACTGCAAGGGACAAATATATGCATCAGTGATTGTACTAAATATTTTTTCAGAATTTATGGTAAGACAAAATTGTCAAACTGTGCAGTCCTACATCTTTTTATCATTTGTGCAATACTGTATGTAGGTGTGTCTGTGTGAAGTGGATAAAGCAGATAAAAATGTCAGTGAAGAGAATATGGGAAGTGAACGATTGATAAAAAGAAAGTACTGTATAATTCATAGGAGGAAGTGGGTAGGACAAGGAAAGAAATGGCAGGATGGAGTGAAGAACGAAAGACTTAAGAGAGGGGGGTGGACATCAAGGAACGAATGGAATGAATGAGTGAAGAACATTGTACAGTATATTCATTTTTAGGAAAGTACAAGCTGTTGATGGTTTGATTTAAGACGGAGTGAAAAGACAAATGTGAACCTGATGAACACTGGGACCTTGTTGTGGAGGGGTACTGTATTAAAAATTATTATACCATTCCAGTCACATCTATTATAACCATATATTGACACTATTTTTAAGTCATAATTATATATTCAAGCACAAAAACATATTCACACAAGAATCTCCATGACACCCTAAAAGTGCAACTCCTCTTACCTGAAAATTGGTGCTAAAAAGACGCATATATCCCGAATATGTACTGGGATGTTAAGAAGATTGAGTATATAGTGTATACTGCCGGAGGTGACCATGAGTCCCGGGTACACTGTGCCTCCTACTATCCTTCCCAGGGGATACCACGCCCTCTCATCAAACCAGTTAAGGAAATTGTAAAACCCATTCTTGACCATATGGGCAGTTGCTCTATAGTTGAACCTGGAAATGAAATTGGATGACCCAAGAAATTTTATCAACTCACTGATAGTATAGGGATTTGATTACATCAAACACAGTAAGACCTCTTATAGCTGAAGGAGCACCAGTACACCCTCCCTTGGGCTGAGACTATTCATAGGGGTATGTGAAAGATTTAAAGTTAGGTTAAACTGTATTAGAGAAAGTCAAGTAATTCTGTTAGTGCCTCATGATTGTTCAGTAGCTAAAACAACTATCTGTGGAGGTGGGGGTCGATATGCTCCGAAATTTTACGTGTGACTAGTGATACCCCTCATATACCAAAATTTATCGTCCATGGTCTCATATTGTTTCCCACAAAGTATGCACAGATAGTTTTTTTTAGCTACTGTACAGGCACTGTATTCTCTACATATAATGTGTTATGTACAGTACTGTAATTTTAATCTATGTTTACATCAACACTGCATTCTTGGCTGATTGTGCTCAGGTACAGTAATGTACAGTACTGTACTACACAACATAAATTGTATGCGAAAACAACAGCAAGAAGGGAACAACCTTGCACGAGAGCCTACAGACTAACTTAATCAAGCAGCAAGCCCACCCATGCACCCGGCACATGGGAACGCATCGTAGCATAATGCTAAAAAATCATTCCAGCTATTGGAGAAATCTGGGGACCATAGATTCCGTTTAACGGGGAGATTACTGTACTACACATTACGTTATGTAATAACTTAAGGGGGTGATTCCTGATTCCTTGCAGTTTTTGTAAATTACCATATTTTAAGTTCATATTCAGATTTTTCCAGAGATATTTCTCTTAGTGTAAAGAGGTTGTGTAGATCCATGCCTACAGTGTTCTTGCAAATTAAAAAACGACTGAACTATGTTTGATTGAGTTACTCAGTGGTTCATTCCTATTCAAATTTGCTGAAGCCTTGTAAAGAAGAGACATACTGTAGCTACTTACTTGCCATTTCCTATGTAAATACTGCACTGTATACCGGTTATTTATTCAAAACACTGCCACCGCGGGATGGATCAACACCGATGCTCAGTGCATGCTTAAGAACCATTTGGTACGGGCAACTTATCTCAACCCCCCCCCCCCCGAAAATAAAACATAAAATTACACCATATTATTGTAAGTTCTTTCTGTTTAATATACTATACTGGAGGGCCCGGGGGCTCCGAAAGTTAGGTAGGTTTGTTTGCTTAGGTTGGCGAGGTCTAATAATGCTTCTGCGGTAAATTTTCACTTGTTGCCACCATATGAAATCTATGTTGAAACTGCATTTTTCCAATGGTTTTGATCTGACATGAAATAATTTGACCATTTCTGGCACAAATCAGTAGTTTCTAAAAAAGCTCCCCTCCCATCTAAGAATCTAGAGATTTTCTATAAAAATCAAGGTAGTGTTCAAAACATATCGATAACCATCGGAAAAGTTTTGAATCTGACCGAACCGGGGAACTCCACAGTCGTTCAATGTTCTGGGTATCGCCACGTTGTTCGATGTTCTGGGCGTGTACTGCCACATACGAACTTACATAATAAAATGTTAAATAAAATGTAAAATATCTTGCTTAAACGTAATTTACATCAGAAATGCCATTGTGTTTTAGTCAAATCTGACCTTTATTTCTTGTGCAAAATAGCATTTTTTTTTATTAACTTTTTCATTTGTAACAGAAATTGCCGATTTACAAAAAAATGGCAGTCGGGTTTATGTAAAACACACAAAAATAACAAACCTAACCTACCAATTTTTTTCAACTTACCTGCTACTGTAATGGAGGATACAGCTGGGCGATCTGGTATGCTTATAGTTACAGACAAAAGATTTTCTGTCTTTTCTTAAAAGTAAAAAATTATCTCACTTAGGACACAGTTTTGATGTTGGTAAGACACCGTGATCTTGTAATATTTGGATTGCTTCACTGCCGTTCTCATAAACTCGCTGAATTACAGCTAGATAAGGGAGGGAACACTTATCACACGCCATCAGGAGCATTAAAAATTTGAAATTACGCAGTGGAAGGCTGGTTCAAAATGATTGGCCAGCCAAGTCACATGATATGATAGTTAAAGGTTGCCATGTCGCAAAGAGGAGGAGGGGAGGAGAGAAGTGACTTTGGCAACATGGCGGGTACAGAAATTTACGCAAGAAATGATATGAAGTTGTATGTTTGGTTTTTTATTGTCTTTATATTGAAAACTGGAAACATGCGGATAGCCAATGGACGAATATAAACCTAAGAGTTTTCTAAGAAAAGTTGACCGTGGGTCAGTTGTCAATATTTACCATCTTGTATCATTTGCTAATTTACCTCCAATTTCCTTTCTCACAAATTCAACCAATTAGCTATTACGTGATGGTCCAACATTACGTTTATAACCATAAGCATTATTGAAATAACATACATCTGGTGTTGGGTCGTTGCTGATATTAACTTACCAGCAAACACTGCTACTACAGCTGCATAAGGAAACATCTTGTAGGTCACAGTAACATAACTATTGTTGGGAAAGGTGTATTTAATAATAATTAGTTGTGGAGAGCCATTTCATAAACCAGGAAGGTGAGTAACACACTCACCAAGGATCAAATTCGTGGATGATGCTCTCAAAACGTATAACTGCAAACAGCCTGGAGAGGAAGCCAGCCAACCAAGCCAGCATCAGCACCGTGAACACTAACAAACTCTTCACCCCTAATGGACTGGACATGCTAGACATGGTCTTAGCTTGTGTCCGACCCATGGTAGTGGTGGTGTGTGACCTGAAGCTGTCTCAGTGACCCAACATGGAAGGTGACGCGTCGCCCTCAACTACAACTCTCAATCACCCGTTTGCGTCTTGTTAGCTCGCCTTTGTGTTTGAAGGAGAATATTAACTAGTCATGAGTGCCATGGGGGTTGAGCTGACACACTTGTACTGGATGTAAACAAACCCCGGCTGACGCTGCCGCCGGTGGCAATGTGCTATTGGTCCACCACTAACAAGTCCCGGCCGAGATGCGTGATGGTCTTCAGCCTCAGTATATAGACTTGTGCAAAAATGAAAATTTGGATGGGTACCACTACTTTATAATAAATAATAAGCCCTAGGATAGAGTAAAACTATTCTGTTCTATCATAATAACATAATAAAGACACCCCCGAGCACAGTCTCCTTCAGAGCTTGTAATATGGCATCACTTATGATATATATATATATATATATATATATATATATATATATATATATATATATATATATATATATATATATATATATATATATATATCTTAATATAATATTATACATAGCATAGATATAGATATAATATTAGGTGATACACAAAACATCAAGGAAATTAAGAATCGACAAATACAGTGCCTTACATACAATCAGAGGTAATTTTATCGAAACCGTCAGCACATTTTACAAAAAGTAAATATGACGCGTTAACAAAATCAGCATACAAAGTAATTGTTATACTGTTTATATAGATATAAAATAACCCCAAGCGGATAATGAGCCGATCAGTGGCGAAAAGGATAGGTTGTAGTGGATTTCTCCCCTACAAACGCTGTTTGTCGCCGAGTAGCCGACCCCGCGAATTCCACAGTGTATGCCTCGTGGTCTGGGTCAACCAGCGCCGCCATACATCACGGAGGTCAACTACTAAGCCAAGCCTATCCCCGCTATTTAAGACCAGACCTCGTGGTGATCTTTCTCTTTCTACCTACACCAACCAGCCAGCAACACCACCTCCTCCTCCGCCTGCCTGGCGGTCCTCGCTCCCGCCGGCGAGCATGAAGAGCCACAAGCTGTCCTCCTCTGAGCACTCTTGTGGGGTATGTGTTGTTTGGTCAGATGCGCCTGCTGGGGTGTGTGCGCCTGGGTCAGGAGCAGGGGCTGCGTCAGCAGAAGCGGATGAGGGCTCGTGACAGCAGCTGGGTCCACGACAGCAGCAGGGTGCAGGACATTAGCAGGGAGTACCTGAGGGAGAAAAGAGGGGTGTGTGGGTCCGCACTCAGGAACAGGGGCCGCATCAGGGGCGGCAGGGGTTACTGCTGGGCCGGGGTCGGCGTCTGAGGCAGGACGGGTGTGCTGGGGTCGGAAGAGGAGCGACTGTGTGCTTAGAGTAGCAGTGCTGCTCTAGGGTGTCTAACCTGCGGTGTAGAGACAGTAGTTGTAGAGCCGATGAGAGCTGCTTCTGTGTGGATAAGCCAGTCTTCCATGTTGCTTGAAGACTGGGAGCGTGACCAGTTTCTCCTCCATCCTGTGTGAGTGCAAATCTCCGGGGGTCACCAATTGTGGGGATGAGATGTTTGTGTCCACACTCAGGATGGAATGGAGAAAGGAAACTCACAATGTGCTCTCTATATACAAGTTGTATTGGATGTACAATGTAGCTTGGTGCTGGGAAGGCAGCATGGTTACAAGCGTGATGTAGAGAGAGCTGGTTGGTGAGGGTGCTCAGAGGAGGACAGCTTGTGGGTCGCCACGCTCGCCGGCGGGAGCGAGGGCCGCCAGGCAGCGGCGGAGGAGGAGGTGTTGCTGGCTCGTAGGTGGAGGTAGAAAGAGGTCAGGTCTTAAATAGCGGGGGGTAGGCGTGGCTTAGTAGTTGATCCCCGCTCCGTGATGTATGGCGGCGCTGGTTGACCTAGACCACGAGGCAAACACTGGGGAATTGGTGGGGTCGGCTACTCAGCGACAAACAGCGTTTGTAGGGGAGAAATCCACTACACTCTCACCAACCAGCTCTCTCTACATCACGCTTGTAACCATGCTGCCTTCCCAGCACCAAGCTGCATTGTACATCCAATACAACATGTATACAAAGAGCACATTGTGAGTTTCCTTTCTCCATTCCATCCTGAGTGTGAACCCAAAATATCCCATACCCCACAAGGTAAGCAGTAAAGTATCAGGCTTAACCGTCTTTCAATGGCAGTGCTAATAATATACAGGAAACATGAAAGATACTGTAATCTTAATTATTTTTCACAAATTTAATTATTTTTATTTTCTAATTTATCTTTTATCCTTAGGGATATCCACCAGCGGCGCAGAACCCCCTTTCTACATATTCCAGCTTGCTTATATATTTTTTCATTTTATCTATTTTTTTTTTTACTTTTATCCTCTTCGCTATTGATCGGTCACGTTTCTGTTACGCACTGTTAGCAGGTACTGAGACAGGGCCATGCACTGGCTCCTGAATATATCAGAACCTGCTCCAGTTAGTCCAGTGTTGCACTGTTGGTCAAATCTGGCCTTGAATGAGCTCACTCGATGCCGTCCCAGCACTCTCTGGCAGATTGTTACAAGAGCTCACAACTCTCACCTAGAAAAAGTTTTCCTTCACAGTTTTCTGTACTTGTGGCTTCTTCAACCTTGAGCTGTGACCTCTTGTAGGACGGACGTCTGTGGGGTACGATATTTTTGGGTTCTCACTCAGGATGGGATGGAGAAAGGAAACTCACAATGTGCTCTCTGTATACATGTTGTATTGGACGTGCAATGCAGCTTGGTACTGGGAAGTGGCAGCGTGGTTACAAGCGTGATGTAGAGAGAGCTGGTTGGTGAGGGTGCTCAAAGGAGGACAGCTTGTGGGTAGCCATGCTCGCCGGCGGGAGCGAGGGCCGCCAGGCAGCGGCGGAGGAGGTGGTGTTGCTTGCTGCGGCTGTAGCTAGAAGAAGAGAGAGATAGGTCACCACGAGGTCAGGTCTTATATAGCGGAGGTAGGCGTGGCTTAATAGATGACCTCCGTGATGTATGGTGGCGCTGGTTGATCTAGACCACGAGGCATACACTGGGGAATTCGCGGGGTCGGCTACTCAGCGACAAACAGCGTTTGTAGGGGAGGTATCCACTACACGTCCACGCCAGCTCCAGGTATGTATACCCGAGTTGTGCCCCTCTGAGATGTTTATACTTCGACTAGGTCGCCCCTTGCCCGTCTGTAGTATAATCTAGGCAGTTGCAGGCGTTTTATTCTCTTTAGGTAGCTGAGGTTCCGTACAACAGGCACCATTCTGGTGGCCCTCCTTTGGACATTTTCAATCAATTGACAGCCCAGCATATCTCGAGGACCAGGACCAGACGGGGTGACAGTACTCCAGGCGGGAAAGCACCTCACTCGTGAAGATAATGACAAGCGACAGACCATCCAGATATCTATACAACTTTCTTATAAGACTACTAGTTTAGTTGCCTGATTCACCTTCTTCTCACAAAGGCCCAAGAACTTAAGTTCATTGTCGACATACACACTTTTACCTTTATCCTCTTCACCACTGATCGGCTTGTTAGCCGCTTGGGCGATCGGTCACGTCTCTGTTACGCACTGTTGGCAAATACTGGGCATGCACAGGCTCCTGAATGTACCTGAACCCGCTCCAGTGTTGGTCAAGTCTGGTCTTGAAAGAGCTCACACTCGGTGCCGTCACAACACTTTCTGGTAGATTGTTCCAAGTGTTCACAACTGTCACTCCGAAAAAGTTTGCCCTCACAGTTTTCTGGACTTGCAGCTTCTTCAATCTTGAGCTGTGACCCTTGTGGGGCGAGCGTCCGCCAGCTCCAAATAAGAACACTTGACTGAGTAGAACCCTTTGAGATGCTTATACACCTCAATTAGGTCGCCCCTTGCCCGTCTGTAGTATGAACTAGGAAAGTTCAAGCACTCCAATCTCTCAGGGTAGTTGAGGTGCCGAAGTGCAGGCACCAGTCTGATGGCCCTCCTATGAACATTTTCAACCAACTGACAGTCCCTAGCATATATCGGGGACCAGATGGGGTGACAGTACTCGAGATAGGGAAGCACTTCACTCTGGAAGATCGTTATGAGGGACAGACCGCCTAGATATCTGAACGACCTTCTTATAAGACCCAATAATTTATTTACCTCTTCACGTTCTGGCTCAATTAATGCAGTTTCTTCGTCACGTTGGGACAGGTGATGTGCCTCCTTACTGTTAATGTGACCCAGGTGTATCCTCTTGCACTTCGTGACTTGAATCTCAGCAGCCATTTCTTCGACCATTCTTGAAGCTCATAGAGATCTTTCTGTAGCTCTTCACAGTCTGTTTGGTTTATAATTTCTCTTATTTGAGTGTACTGGGCAAAGGTGTCAAAAATTATTATTCACCATCTTTCTAGATTAGAAAAAATCAAACATTTAAAATAGCTCAAACAACTTTTCAATTGGCACCTTATTAAATCATAAATAATGCAACTTTTGAAATTGTTTTCACCCTCACCACCGCTAACTCTACTTTTACTTTCATCCTCTTCGCCCGTCGCCACTGATCGCTCATTGGCCACTTGGGTGGTTGGTACCATCTTTGTTCTGCACTGCTGGCAAGTACTGGGCATGCACTGGCTCCTGAATGCATCTGAATCTGCTCCAGTGACTGTTGGTCAAGTCTGGTCTTGAAAGAGCTCACACTCGGTACCGTCACAACACTCTCTGGCAGATTGTTCCGAGAGTTCACAACTTTCACTTCGAATAAGTTTGCTCTCACAGTTTTTTTGACTTGTGGCCTGTTCAACCCTGATCTGTGACCTGGGGCACTCCTGCTTAACACAATTACTCAAGGTATTGGATGTTTGGACCCAAATTCTGGAACAAGGTGGTAATATAGACAATATGTACAGTACCTAGATTTTCTCCAGGACCACAAGCAGTGTGTGGTGATTAATGGCACGAAATCATCATGTGTACCCATCACAAGCAGGGTACCACCGGGCAGTGTATTGGGCCTGCTGTTGTGTGTTTGCTTCATAAATGACATGCCTAACGCTGTACATTCCTCCATACAAATGTTTGCGGATGGTGTTAAGTTATTTCGGGAAATTAAGAACCAAGCAGACTGTGAAGAACTGCAGAAGGATCTCTGTGAGCTTCAAGAATGGTCGAAGAAATGGCTGCAAAGATTCAATGTCACGAAGCGTAAGAGGCTGTACCTGGAACATACTTACGGTAAGGTGGCGTATCATATGTCCCAAGGGACGAAGAAACTGCATTAATTGAGACAATGTGAAAAGGACCTGGGTATGTATGTTGACATTGAGCTGAAGTTCTCAGGTCATTGCGAGAAGAAGGTGAATCAGGCAACTAAATTATTAGGTCTTATAAGAAGGTTGTTTAGATATCTAGACCAGCGATTCTCAATCTGGGGTCCATGAAAAGTTTTTGAGAAATACCCGGGAGTGAGTTTAATGTTTGTGAGAGATTTGGCAATTCCAGTTCGCAGGATATTTTGGATTTGGGTTGAAATGAACAAATGCTTTGGACTATGATTTATTCTTTGATTATTGACAATATTTGTATGCGTCATGGTATATAAGGGGTCCTTGGTTGAAAAAAGTTTGAGAACCCCTGATCTTGATGGTCTGTCCCTCGTAACGACCTTCAAGAGTGAAGTGCTTCCCCGTCTGGAGTGCTGTCACCTCGTCTGGTCCCCGAGATATGCCAGGGACTGTCAATTGATTGAAAATGTCCAATGGGGGGGCCCACCAGAATGGTACCTGCACTACAGCACCTCAGTTACCCTGAGAGATTAGAGCACCTGAAATTGCCTAGCTCTGAAAAAGTTTGCAGTCACAGTTTTTTGGACTTGTGGCTTCTTCAACCTCGAGCTGTGACCCTTTGTGGGGCTGGCATCTGCCAGCTCCAGGTATGGACACTTTACTGAGTAGTGCCTCAATTAGGTTCTCCCTTGCCCATCTGTAGTATAAAGCAGACTATAAGGATCATCTTCCTGTCATTTACAAGGCAAACAAAAAGGCATGGATAACCGGCGCCATATTTAGCCAGTGGTTAAATGTGTACGCCGACCCTGCAATGACAGAATACTATGCCAAGGAGAACCTTGACTTCAAAATTCTTCTGATTGTTGACAATGCTCCAGCTCATCCTCCCAATCTCGACGACTTGCATGACAGTGTAAAAGTTGTACTTCTGCCTTCCAACACGACAGCACTGATGCAGCCTATGGACCAAGGCGTCATCGCCGCATTCAAGGCTTATTATTTACGCCGTACCATGGCCCAGCTGCTCAAGGCTGCAGACGGAGAAAACAAACCCACGATCCGAGAATATTGGCATGGCTTCAACATTCTTCATGCAATTGACAACATTGGCAAGGCATGGGAAGAGGTTTCAGAAAGATGTCTGAATGGTGTGTGGGGTAAATTGTGGCCTGAGTGCGTCAACAGTTTTATGGGATTCACGGACTTAGTCCCAGCTGTAAATAGGGATATCCCCAGCTTGGCTACACAGGCAGGCTTTGATGAGCTGGAGTCAGAGGATATTGAGGACATCCTGGCATCTCATACAGAAGAGCTCGCCAACGAAGATCTGTAACAACTAACAGAACACAGTCCAGTTGAAGACGACGACAACAACGAAGAAGAACCTCAACAAATGCCAACTTCCAGGAGGATGGCAGAATCGCTCAACATGTTCCAGCAAGCAATGCAAATCCTTATAGATGACGACCCAAACAGAGAACATAGCTCAAAGGTTCAATGCAGAATTGATGACAGTCTTGGTTATTACACTGAGATCTATAAGGAGAAGAAGAGTAACACCAAGCAGTCAACACTGGATTCATTTGTTCATCGCAGTATGGCAGAAGCAGCTTCTTCACAACAGCTGGCAGCCAAGGAGGAGCACAAAGCAGCTGAGGAGGAGCACAAAGCAGCTGAGGAGGAGCAAACAACAACGGAGGAGGAGCAAACTTCAACGGAAAAGGAGCAAACAGCGGTGGAGGAACCCCAGTCGGAGCAGGAGGACAAGGCAGCCGCAGTCTCAGTGACTCACTATCCTTTTCTTTTCCTGCCCTCCTCCTCCACTTCACTACCCACCACCTCCGCCCATCGGTGAGTAACAATACAAACTTAATACAGTACACTACTGTACTATACTATTTTCTGTAGAAATGGCAATGATTTTCTGTATATGTAATGTTTTTCATGGGGCATAGGGAGGCTTAGGAACATAACTCCTGTATTTTATCTATTTCTTATGAGGAAAATTGTTCCGCTTAACGTTGTTTTGTATAAAGTCACGTTTTAGGAAGGTAACCCCGACATTAAGCGAGGACTTGCTGTACACTGTACCGTTCAGTAGTTTGAATATTGAATACTGTATTTTCGACACCCTCCCCAGTATCTTGTGAGGATAGTGTAATCTTTTAGAATGTTTGTCCATTCTCTTTATAAACATACACTACAGTTTAGTAATGCTTAAGTACTAGGAGATGGGGTTAAGATAATTTCTATTGTACAAATCTAAAGTTTATTCTATAGAATAATCAGCAGAGTGCTGGAAGCTGCAGTTAAGTCTAGAATAGCCTGATGCTGGGAGAGAGGTGTTGTTGCTTCTGTGGCTAGAGAGAAAGAATGTGTAGTTGATTGTTGGCACCGCCTTATACAGTATACCCAAGTGGTGGTCTGTGATTGGTTCAGCGGGGTTTTGTGTTTGGGTGGTTCGATAGTCAATCAGCGTGCTGGGATCAAGAACAGCAGCCTATAGTTGGCTAAATGCTGATGCCCAATTAGCATGTGGATTAGGAGAGTGCTTGCTCCAGAGATTTTGTAGGGTGTCGGCTACAATCCTTCAGACCATTTTTGTAAAAAAAAATTCTGTGCTCAATGAATCACCCAACAAGTCATTTTACTTTTGTCACTACTCCATATTCAGAAAAATGAGAATGAAGTTTGAGTTTCAGTTATTGCACTTGAAATCATACAAGATGACACACTGCCTCTCAAATATGTTACCACTTTTACATATTTATTTATCTATTTGATAATATTGGAGCATTTTTAACACAACTTATTTTTATAGCAAATACATTCACTGAAATGTATATAAAAAATAAGCAAATTAAAAAAAGTTCTGCTCAGGCTAGTGGAAATAAGCAGCTTGTTTAAGTTTTTAATTTATCATTTTGTAACTTTGTAGCCAACTTCTCACCAACTTTACATAACTCCAGCCTCATTTTTGGACAACAAGAGATTACTTAAGACATCATTTAACAAAAAAAAAAATCACCTGTACAGCTGCACTGTACAGTGAAAAATGGGGTGGGTGCAAGTCATTCTATGAATGTGTAACACCTACTTTGCTTATTACTCAGCATATGTTGAAGGTGCTAGACAAGGTCTAGTACAGATTTATGAATTTGATGTGTGCCTCATTTTCAAATTAAAGAGTAAAATTGTAAAAGCAATCAACATAATTTATAACAACTGTTTCATTAAGTATTTAACATTATAATACTTTTGTCAGCCTGTACCAGCCAAGTCACAGTACAGGTATTGTACTAAAATACAGCAACTTTATATCACACACACACACAAAAAGTGAAATCTACAGATATGCAGAGTTCAAAGCTGCCACATAAAAATATTAATTGCCATGGCATCAGTTCAGGTGTGTATTTATCAAGATATTTTTTTCTTGTTTGTGGTTACTTTAGTGCAGTGTATTGATATAAAGCTCTACTTTCATTGTGAGTATACAGTATTATATAGGTGCTGACCATTATACAATTGATTGATACAGTATATGATTGATCAGTTTTACGATGTTAAGAAATTAACACCAAATTCCCCATAAGTTATGAATACAGTATAAGTATACAATCAGTCACCTTACAGTGGCTTTTCGATGTCCCTAATCCCATACATATACAGGAATGGTCAACACCCGTATAGGAAGTAAATAGTGGAATTATTTTTATTGAGTGCCACCCTATAATATATCACAATCCTTTTATAATGGTCCTTCGGTTAACGAACGGTTCAATTAACGAAATTTTGGTTAACAAATTAGCTCCCATAAGGATTTTCAGTTCGATTAACGAACAAAACTTCGATTAACAAAATCCTTACGACAAACACGAATTGTGTTCGTTAACCGAGGGACCACTGTATCTGGTTTACACATCACTTCACACATACAGCAGCAAAACACCTTTCCGTAAAAATTACTTACCGGTAGATCCATAATCTCTGTTCATTTATGTGCACTGCTGTTTCCTTTAGCTTTACCCTTATACAGTACAGGTACATGCACTCGTTTTAGCAATCTTATACTTTTCATTCTTTCAATAATATGTCCATATAAATTCATTAGACCCTAATCTACTCTCCATTCCAATCCTCTTCCACATACGATATACTCCTACACTTATTTGTTCTTATTTTTATCTTTATATTACTGTACAGTTTTCTCTTTATTCCTAAGACAAATTCTGTGGTTGCTTTCTTGTAACACGTTACAGTAAATAACAATCGTCTCAGTGACAACAGATTCGTTGACAACCAGACTTACATGTCTGACTTTCAACCCAGAGAGTTCTGTTTCATAGTTTTTTATTGTTGATGTAATATTCTTTTAATAACCTTGGTATACACTTAAAGACCTTAGTTGTTGAAGTGCAGTACCTGTAATAACATAACCAATTTTCTTTAAATAGTTCAGATGAGCAGTGTTATCAACCCCCCCCCCATACATTCGTTTTTTCGGACTGGGGTTTGCACCAATTAGTCCGATTTATCGAGGTTCTACTGTACACATTTTTTTTTACAAATCTGCAATCCTTACCTTGACTTAAAAATAAAAACCCAAATTAAGGGATGTCATACAAGTATTTAGTTGCCCTACAGAACCAGGGACCATTTTGTTTAATGTTTTGATCAATTATAATAATTTTTCTTACAGGTTTGAAAGACCTTTAATAATTCATAATGTATATGTGTAAAATAACCCTTGTACAGTATATTACAGTAAAAGGCATATTTTGTTGAAAAATAACAATTACAGGCATGAGAAATTTGTAAGGAAAATTTTATGTTTTTTGGTAAACAAGTTTTGAGTGATAGCAATCCATAATTGTTTTCTTTAAACCTTTATGATTTGAAAAATATATCCCTATTTATTAATTAGACACTAAATTATTGAAATTATGTTATTTTCCAGGGTAGTTTTATTTCACTCTTTGGTCCTGGATGTAACAACAAACAATAATTGAAGTACCATATTTGGTACACCAGTGAACCAACACGAGGGTAACATGTTAAAGGGCAGTGGTGGATTTGTATCCAGTCTTAGTTTGTACAAAACTGATCAACATTAAATTTGCCAGCAAGAGTGAGGGAAAAGGAGATTATTATCTTCTGGGGAGGAATCACACATCTATCCAGTGTCTGGGACAATGGAATTTTAAACACAAATGGTTAACCTGTAAAAAATGCCTTCTGAGTAATTGTAGACAAATAAGCAAACTGAAAGCAACTTAATGGTAAATTATGGAAGAAAATAAAGCTATTTCAGACTTAAGAGAGCCTTATTACCCAGTACAGTACAAATAGATATTACAAAAATTCTTCTTCATTTCTAAAGATATTTATAAAACCTATCTACCTACCCCACTCCATTCCAAATATATTTATGGAACTGAAACATTGCAAAACCTGCTCTTGCAATACTGTATATAATGCAAAATACATATAATTTCATTCTGCCAAGGAAATTTTTTTTTCAATTCTGCTAGCTATCTATGAAAATATCTAATTAAACCACAGCCAACATTTAACACACTATCTGCATCAAAATAATTTGATTATTGTAAAATATAGAATTTTATCTAGATGATCTGATGAGAACTAAATCTTCATGACCCAATTGTGGATTACACTTTACCAATAATGGTATCCCTATCTGAAACCTAAGTTTTTACTTATTTTTTACAACAAGCAATCAAACAATTGAGCCATTCTTATAAAAAATTCTATACACTGTATTTTGAAACATATTTCATGAGGCTGAGCAAATAAGTTCCATCTGACATACAGAGATATGGAGGAAGGTTAATATAATCATCTCTTAAAGATGGATTTATGAACCTTAATACTTTAAACACTTAATGGTAAATTATGCAAGTTGGTTTATCTCATAAAAGTGAAACTACCTTCAGCTTACAGTACGAAAAAAAAAAAATTAGTACAGTACAGGTATATGAATTTGTATATGATAACCCTTTCAGGAGTAAATGCTTAAATTTAAAGTTATCTTATATGTAGAGAAAGTGTATAACAATAGAGTAAGTACAGAACAATTAATGTACTTACACTACTTTCTGCCACCACAAATCATGACCTCACAATCCTACCAGGTTTCCTCCAGTACTTACATAGTGAGAGTGAAAAAACTTCAATCACTAAAACAGAGTATGTATACAGTACAATGTGAACTTTAGTGATGCCCTCTCACTGTAAGGTAAAAACAACAACACCAATGATGATCAATGAACATTGAGTTCCATTTCTTATACACATATAATCAAGAAGAAACAATATCTAAACTGTAGTTCACCAGAAAGATGGCCATGAGGCAGAGTTTGGGTAGATGATGCCTCAACTGACAAATGAGGTGAGTGATGTGTTCTATATGCCGACTTGGCAGAATGACGAATATCGTCAATGCAAGTTTGTTTACATCACATTAGGGGAGTGGTCTTAATATATCAGCATTGTTCACATGAATTATCATAGATTGGAATATTGTAAACAGTTTACCTGTACTGTGTACATTATTTTCACTAGTGTACAAATACAGTATTCTACTCGCTTCATAAAAAAATATTAATAATAAATAAAAGAAAAGAAAAAATATTGGGTAGCCCTCTGAGAATTTTCACTACGTATGGGGCACAAAACAGAATAGCTAAGCAACTAAGACAGGGGTTCTTAACCGAGGGTGCTGGGGTGTGAGACCGGTTTCTTAGGGGTGCGAGGATGCTGTGATCAAACGTGGCTCATATTAGGGGAGTGGCGTAAAAAACTGAGCATAAAATTTCCTTTGTGGATTAGGTGTGTAGAGAAGGGGAATTTGGCAAATTTCCCCTCTTTTGAAGGAACTGTTAATGAGGATGCTTCCTTGCATCCAGACTTTGTTTCTGACATTGTCGAACATTTGCAGATGCTGCGTACTTCATTCACTGGCTACTTCTCGTGTGGAGAGCTGCAAATCTGTGATAATTGGATCCGGCACCCTTTCCAGTTGAATTTGGAAGACATTGATAATGACAGCGACATCAAAGATGATCTCATTGATTTGAGGAACAATCATGGAATCCAAATGGAGTTCGCTGAGGGTCATTTGGAACACTTCTGGGCTTCTCAGCTTGAAACATTTCCTGTACTAGCAAGGAAGACCCTTGCTGTGCTGGTGCCGTTCGCAACCACATATCTGTGTGAAACTGGATTTTAGTGTCTGCTTCACATCAAAACCAAGTGCAGGAATCGGTTGGATCCTCAACACGACATGCGAGTAGCGCTCAGCACCAGGACGCCAAGGTTCGATACCATCATGGAGGACAAACACCAGCAAAAAAGTTACTGATTTTCATGCGCAAGCATAATCAATCAGTTTCGTCCGCAACATACCATGCAAAGTACGTACTAGCAATTGTAAAGTAATTTTGCACATTTGTTGTTATCTGAAATTTTACAATGTATTATTTAGTTGTCAATTGTGTTAGTTTTTGCACTTTGGTAATTCAGTGCATTTTCACTATTTATTTTTGAGTTGTCAAAATTGATAACAAACCATAATGGATCTGTTATATATATATATATATATATATATATATATATATATATATATATATATATATATATATATATATATATATATATATATATATATATATATATATATATATATATATATATATATATATTACTAGCTTCATATGGTTGAATTAATTTATCTTACTGACATAAAAAAAATGCCACTGGTGAGGTCAGCCAATATTCACAGAACAGTAGAGCACTCACTCATGAAAGGGTTAAGACCTACCTCACTTAATTACACAACATTCAACATCACTAATATTAATTAGAAAAATAAATAAAATTACATATTTTGTAATTTACGTTGTAACTATGAATACAAAAAAATCATTAATAAAATATAATCACACAAAATGTTTAGTTTAAAAAATTCTGCAAAATATGTAAAAAGATACCAGTACAGTATTTGTTTATTATATAACATAAACACCCAATAAACTAGTTCTAGAAAAGAACCTCAGCCTGAAAGAGTATAAATCATAAAATTTTGGATAAAATTTAGTGAGAGAAAAGAAACTTTGGCAGGTACAACATCCACATCTATCATACGGTCACCGAGACTCACAGAAAATCTGAATAACTTTGTGGAACTCAATTATTAAACATATTCTTTAATATTATGTTGGCAATGGTAGCTCATAACCCCAAAATAACAATTGAATACCTGGTATCATTTCTTGGAACTTTTTTTCCTTTTCTTCTTCTTTTTTTGGTCATCTGAACCGGAAACTTTTGATGACAATGATGACTCTGAGGATGATGACTTGGAGGAACTGGAAGAAGAGTCTGTTGAGGAATCTGAGTCAGATGAATCAGATGATGATGATGATGATGATGATGATGATGAGGATGAGGATGATGATGATGAGGAAGAAGAGGAAGAAGATGATGATGATGAATCTGAATCACTTGAGTCGTATTTCTTCTTCTTCTCTCGTTTTTGTGATTTCTCTTTGTGTGATGCCATCTTCCTCCTAGAGAAATAATAAACAGTAGATGAGTGTATGTTAGAGTATTCTACATCATTCATTAAAGTATAACCACATGCAGTTGAAGCTTTTGTCCTTCAAAATTTATAAGCACTTAATATCTTGCTAGAATACTGTACACCAAAATTGTTTGACGGTAACTATGCATATATTGCCTTCCAAACTGAAATTGTTTACACGTGAGTCTGAATTTTGGGTATTGATCACCAATTAAAAGTTTAAACCCGAGATATCAATTTAAACTATAAATATTGGAAAAATAAATGAAAACAGGTACACACCATACTGTAAGCATGAATTTCTGAAATTCTTTCCCTTGAGGCCAATAAATGAAGAGTTAGTTTCAATGGTAACCAGGTCAGTCGAAATAACTGTATGAGACCCCCCTCCCCTTATACTGTACTACAGTAATTTGGTGTCAGTGGCAGTAACCCTTGTCATGTGAGGTTATACCTTCTGTCACCTTAAGCCTAATACCTTTCAACTTGGCGGTTCTTTTGAAATGCTGCTTAATATTATGAATACATAAGATGTATTCATGATGACAATCATAATTTATTCTAAAATGATCTTATACAGTATCAAGTAATAAGAACATACTGTTGATATGAAATTCATCTCACTAAATGTCAACAACTACAGTACAATATTATACATCTGCCTGATAATTTTCACAATGATATGCTGTACTATATTGTAATGCTGAGACACAGTAACAATACATGTGTAAAATAACTTTTTCTGATCATTGATTGATACAGAGTAGTAGACATTCTGATAACATGTGACATTTTCAGAGTAGACTGAAACAGAATACACAAAATGGAAATTTGGCAGTAGACAAAGTTGGCATAAACCTATTAAATAATTAATGGTGTTATATAGCTTCATGACTTTTTAATTGGCTGCTTTGGCTTTGTGACTTTCCAATGGCTTTGGCTTTGGAACCATGTATGATTCACACATAATTCTCTATATGCTAGAATTACTTCAGTAATCCTTAATTGTTCAAATTGATTATTAAATTATCATATTTATCCAGTAATCAAATAACATCATAGCTGTAACATGGGTGTAACAAGAGAAAAAAGCTTATTACATTTGGTCTATCTGTTGTTCTTGCTGTTCCTGCTTAACTCTCTTGTTGAGCATGGATGTGCGAGACTCTCGGTGAACATATTTCCTCTTGCCCTTACACTGATACATCCAATGACCAATTTCCAAGCACTTTTGGCATCGTACTCCTTCAGCTGATGGCTTTCTGCAAGAAATATAACTGCCATTATCATATATATTCACATCAATAACAAGGGCAGTTAAGTGATGTTAACACCTCCAAGAGAACATTGAAGACAAGTTTTCTCTTACCTTCATGAAAATGCAAATCATATCAAATGCTACATCATATGATTTATAATTTATAAAGTGATCAAACAATCTACCTATCTTAACCGAAGGTGAGGTTGGTTCACCTTTTTGTCATATAAATCACATTACTGTAGCACTGGCTGGAAGTGTTCAGTTGCTGGTAGCATTTTCATGTAAAAAATAAAGAATGCCGCTGAACACACCGGTACAGTATTCATAATGTACGTAGTGAGAAAAACAAAAGAATAACAAAAGTTAAAAGTCTGGAACATGGTCCCATATAAACACAAAAATTTTTAGAAAAAAATCTCCATAGAAAATAATTTCTTTCTTACATCAAGAATATCTGAGAACACATGGAGGAATTGTAATTTTTGTGATTTTTTGTTTTTTCCCTAGTTCTTGTTACAGTACAGTATAAGTAAATACAGTACACTCTATCCACCTGAGGTGTGCCATGCCTGTGCTTCAACTAGTGACAAACATTTCCCAGCAACCCTTCCATACCATACCTGTATGGAATGTGAGATCATTGAACTGCAGACAAATGACACCCTGAAAGCTAAAATTACAACAGGTGTCTACCACTTTTGGAATGTGGTCCCTGACACACACACTACCCTGCTTTGAAGATGTGTGTGTGCAAAAAGTGATGTCCTTCTTTGTCAGTACATATACTGGTAAAATGACATTTTCAACAATGAACATAATGAAGTGAAAACAAAGGAACAGATTGACCAATGCCCATCTGGATTGTCTTACAAGGATTGCAGTGACAACTACAAGTACAGTATTGAATGAAAACAGTTAAGGAACAATAATAGATAAGTTTTTCTTTAATAGTATAGTTTATGCATTATTATTTTTAAAGAATATAATACATGAGGAAAGAATAACATTAAATATATGTAAATTATCGTAATTAGGAGTAAGTGTGGCTCTCTAAAGGAATGTTCTTTGCCAAAGTGGCTCTCTTGCTAAAATCAGTGAATAACACTGATTTAACCTAACCAATCAAACCTAACCTAACCGGGGACCTCCACAGTCGTTCGATGTTCTGGGTGTGAACCGCCACATACGAATATATAAAATAAAATGTTAACTTTTCTCGCTCATATGTAATTAGTACTAGAAATGCCATTGAAGAAAAGTGTCTTAGAATTGTCAAAATTACTGATTGCAACTATAAATTCCCAAGATTCATTAAGTAGCAATAAGCGAAATAATACCGAGCAATGTGTTTTTCCGATGTTTTTTTTTTCAACATGGAAAAGTAGGGTTCAGGGTAAATTTATAGAAAAGCACCGTTCTTTCTTTGGATAGTACAAAAATGTTTTTCCTATGGTTTTTGATGAGTTTCGAACGAATTTGATATTCATTTCCACCGGAAATCACCCGTTTTTGAGATCCTCCTCCCTCCAACAAGGGAAGATGTTAGGAAATTGGAGTTTTTTGTAGGGTAAAGCACAGAAACACATAATTTCCAATGGAGAACAAGGCAAAAATCGTTCAAAACCCATAAAAACTAAAGGAATAAACATATTTCTAATACTGAAAGAAATGTAACCTAACTTAACCTACCCCTTTATAAAAAAAACAATAAAAAAACAAACCTAACCTAACCAGGGGGGCAGAGCCCCCTAGACCCCCCTTTGTTTATGCCCCCACATCTTAATCTGAAGAAGAATCAGGCCAAATGTGTTGTTCTTCACGCAGTGTACACTGATTATTACACATTGGACAAGTAACGTTGTTCAGTTATACACAGCATTTTCTAAAAAATGAAATTGCCTCACTATTTTTCTGGTGAAACTGGCCAATTGACGTAAAATAATCTCTATCACAATGTCGGCACAGCTCTTCAACCTGTCTGGCCATATCTTGTACTGAAAATTAAAATCTCCGCTCCTCACGCACCCACTCATTGTTCATTTGGTGTTTCTTGGTGTGTATTATTCAAATCTGACCTTTATTTCTTGTGCAAACAAGTGGGGTTTTTTTTTGCAAAAAAATTAACATTTTCATTTTTAACAAACAGTTAATTTGCGGTCCGACTAATTACCCAAATGTAGCCAAATATAGCCAGAATGAAGTCAAATAATGGTCCTAGATGAATAAATCGGACTGCCAATCACTTCTCGACTAGTATTTGGTGTCAGAAAGTCACAAAAAATTGGAAAACTTAATTTAATCTGAGTTGTGTTGTGTTAGGTTAGGTTAGGTTAGATTAGGTTAGGTTAGGTACATGCACTTGATCTATTAACTCAGATTAAATTAAGTTTACCAATTTTTTTTGACTTCGTGACACCAAATACTAGTCGAGGTTAGGTTAGGTTAGGTACATGCACTCGATCTATTAACTCAGATTAAATTAAGTTTACCAATTTTTTGTGACTTTGTGACACCAAATACTAGTCGAGAAGTGATTGGCAGTCCGATTTATTCATCTAGGACCATTATTTGACTTCATTCCGGCTATATTTGGGTACATTTGGGTACATTTGGGTAATTAGTCGGACCCGTTAATTTGCACAAGAATGGAGGTATTTTTTTTAGCAAAACACCAGACACAAACACACACAAAAACTATTGTCTACCAAAGGAACCAACATAACCTACAAAGAGGGCAGGAGACAAGTGACTCAAAGTGAGTACAGTATAGCCTCAAATAACCATGGCGGGAACCTGTGGACAGCCAATGGACAAATATTAACCCAAAACTTTAGATTGTATTTAGTGTAAACACCTTATTATTTACTGTGTACAATCTACTTACGGTTTGGAGCTTAACAATCCTCCAGCTCCAACAGGCATCGTTACACTTCAATGTAAAGTTGAGTTACTGTATATGTGTAGTTTCCATCAAGGCTTCTTTATTTTGATTACTACACAAGTTTTTCCCGTATTTCTAGTAATGTCTGGGCAGGGAGCATGAAGTTTGTAGCACCACCATATACAACACGTAGTATTATTGGTACCAGCAGCTGTAAGTCGGTTGTTCCCCGGGCCAGGGTGTCAACACAAACGTTTTCTTCCAGTTGGTCTTTGGTTTCGTTTTTATCCTCTTGGCCACTGATCGGTGACGTCTCTGTCACTCACTGTTGGTAAGTACTGGGCATGCACCGGCTCCTGAATGTACCTGAACCCGCTCCAGTGTTGGTCAAGTCTTGTCTTGAAATAGCTCACACTCGGTGCCGTCACAACACTCTCTGGCAGGTTGTTCCAAGAGTTCACAATTCTCACACCGAAAAAGTTTGCCTCACAGCTTTCTGGACTTGGGACTTCTTCAACCTTGAACTGTGACCCATTGTGAGACGGGCGACGGGCATCCACCAGTTCCAGGTACGGACACTCGACTGAGTAGTGCCCTTTGAGGTGTTTAAATACCTCAATTAGGTTACCCTTTGCCCGTATGTAGTAAAAGTTAGGCAATTGAAGGTGCTGTAGTGGAATTCTCCCCTACAAACGCTGTTTGTCGCTGAGTAGTCGACCCCACCAATTCCCCAGTGTATGCCTCGTGGTCTAGGTCAACCAGCGCCGCCATACATCACGGAGCGGGGGTCAACTACTAAGCCACGCCTACCCCCTGCTATTGAAGACCTGACCTCTTTCTTCCTCCACCTACGAGCCAGCAACACCTCCTCCTCCGCCGCTGCCTGGCGGTCCTCTCTCCCGCCGGCGAGCATGGCGACCCACAAGCTGTCCTTCTCTGAGCACCCTCACCAACCAGCTCTCTCTACATCACGCTTGTAACCATGCTGCCTTCCCAGCACCAAGCTACATTGTACATCCAATACAACTTGTATATAGAGAGCACGTCGTGAGTTTCCTTTCTCCAACCCATCCTGAGTGTGAACCAAACATCTCATACCCCACAGTGCTCTTATCTTTTTTTTCTTTTTTTTTTCATTCTCATGGACTGAAACTGTGCCTACAATACACAGGGAGATACAGTGTACACAGTGATAGCACAAATAGATATAGTCGTCTATGAGAACAGGAAAAGAAAGTGTAAGGAAATACTAGTTGAAATAAAAATAAATATATAAATGAAATCAACAAGCTTGGCTATCCTTAAAGGCATTCAATTACCGCCCCAAAGAAAGTTTTATTTTATTTTTCTGTGTTTCGTAAGGACTGAGTGGGTGTATAAAATCTGTTATTCATAGCAAAATGCAGTGTACATAGATGTAGCACATACATACCGACAAACGCCGAAGTGAACTGAAAAGGAAACAGAAGACAACTCTAAAGGCAACGGGGCAGGTTTAAAGCAAGAGCAGAGGGCAGCTAAGTACTGTTCTTTTTTTTCCTCTTTATTCTTAGATAGGTAGATTTATACACAGTCCCCACAACAACAACAACAACCATGAGTATGATATGTGATTACTGCAGGGGGACGTCAGATATGGAGGAGACAGGCCTACCCTTACAGCGTTTAGGATGTTGCAAACTGCCGTAAAGCATGAAGGCTGTTGCTGGTATTGCCCTGACTGTGTAGTCAAGGTGAATGTCATGTACAATTCCATGTACACTAATACTGACACGTTCCTTGATAAGAGAGAGGAGTTTGAAACACTACTGAAGGTACACCAACCAGATATTGTAGGAGTCGTCTAACTGTTGTACAAGAACAGGAGAATCGACCCAGAGGAATGTGAGTTCAGTATTGCTGGATATGACTCATTTACAAACCTTTCTCAAGAAACTTGCAAGAGGAGTGTGGTTTTCTATGCTAGGCAAGATCTTGGAGCCAGCCAGATGAGGGTATAGGATGTTTTTGAAGAGTCCAAGTGGTGTAAAATTAAACTAAAGGGAAGGGACTTACTTATTGTCAGGTGTATCTACAGATCCTCAAACTGTGGCCCACTAAATCAAAGGAACTTAAGAGCCTTAATAGACAATGCGGCAATGCTCAACCCTAGCCACCTCCTTATCATGGAGGACTTTAACTCCCTGACACTGCGCGGCGGAGTTTAGCGAGACTACCACCGAGTGCATGTGTTTGAAAACAGCGGTGTGAGCCTGGTGTACTGATCTCGATTTTATGTGTTAAGTAGTATTCTTGTACATGATTGGGAATAATTAGCAGGAATATAATTGTCCCAGGCTGAGTCCTGAAATCATAAAATATTGCTAATGCCAGTAGTAGAGTTGAATGAGTTGAATAAACCATCAATGTATACTCACAGCCGAGGTGCATATCAATTTCTTAAGGCTATTGCTTCCAATCTAAATGGTGTTCAAGCTTGCAATGAAATAATTAAAGTGCAAAAAATGCTTAGACTGGCATTTGCACTTTGGGCAGAGTCAGCAAAAGACCCACAGAGGCCTATTGACGTCCTGCCGTTAGAGTTTCAGGCCTTGAGCAGTTGACAGGTTTCTATCAAATGATTAATGACATTCATAAATACTGTACAAAACTGACAAGAATATCAATAAAGTCATCAGATTCTCTATTAATCGCAAATCAAAACAATATGACCAGTGGCCAGTAGAACTCTCGTATGTCCCACTGGGCAATGTCAGGATTCTTCACTCTCCCTTGCAAACTCTACACTCGACTTACTTTTTTTTTAATTTTTCCTGCAGACTTTATTAGATTCTTCATCACTTATCAACTCATAAGCCTGTTAGTGGCCTTGTAGGTCTCTCTGAGCCTTCCAGGAGACAATATCCAAGGTGGAACAAATTTGGTGGGAAGATTACATGTTGCCTGCTTCTGTCTAAATTTTTGCCCTTTCTCTCAACTGCTTAAAAATCCTCACACTCTAAAAACATCCTTCAGTCTCTCTCTTTTGTTTGTGGGTTAACAATCAAGTGGATTTATTGCCTATAAAGGCCAATATTTTGACCATTACATTTTTAACAAATAACTTGTAGTTATTAACTGTTTAAAAATAATTTAATGTTTCTGCCAATCCAGATAAGCAGTTTACTGGATTCTTGAATGTTTGAGTAAATGCACTGTAGAGAAAGGTGAGGCACTTCGTAAGTGTGTCAGTTGTTGAGTCTTTTTCTTGATTCTGTTCTTTGGAAAGGAGGGGGTTGATGCTTGGTCAGCATGGTTGACAGTACCAACCACGTTAATCAGTGGTTGAGTCATCTTTTCCTGAGGAAGACATATTCTGTAACTTGTGATGCCGAAGTAAAATACAGGGGGGTCCCCAACTTTTGGACGTCAGATTTACGAATGCCCGCCGATACGAACGGGGTTAAACTTAAAATTTACAGTACAGTATTTTATTTACCCGAGGACTTATTTTTTACTTTCATTTCCTGTATTTTGTCATTGTTTCTTTTTCCTCTTAAATTAAGTGATTTTAGATGTATATAAGGACTTGGGCTATGATATAGTGGGATTTTAAACATTGTTCTGAAAGTACGGTATTGAACGTAGCATGTGTTCCGACTTATATACAAATCCGACTTAAGAACGTCCTCAGGAATAGAACCCGTTTCTAACCCAGGGACCTCCTGTACTCATACAATATATACAATATATTCCCAGCACTTACTCACAGAACCAATGATTGCAATTTCGTGTTTTACTGCTAACCATTTAGGGTTCCCCTAGTGGGTCCAATTCCAAGGAGATAGGCAGTAGAGCAGTTAAGAGTTACTATTTTAATCAACCTTCACCTATGTACGACCAGTAAGGGTCTTCTTTTCTTTTAAGTGTGTTTTGCTCTCAAACATGTAACATTTGGCATGTGATAATGCAAAGTCATATACAAGAACAGAGATTTTATTTTATAAATAGGTTTTTGACATCAAAATAACATTGTAAAGATTCAAAATAATATACAATGCAGAAATAAGCATCACAGATGAAAAGTTGAAATACTGTACATATACTGTACTGTACTGTATCAATAAAATTCAATATTAACAAGCAAACATTCATACAAGCAGTGAAACTTTTTGTAGTGATCCATAGGGTAAAATTATCTTCATTCATGCCATAGGGTAGCCAAAGTAATTTTTAATGATCATAAAAACAACTACTGAACCTGTTTACAAAAGGTTAAAACTATTTACTCAACAAAAGTTTTAACACAGTGACACCTGGGTACAGTAAATTAATTGCATGAACTATTGGGTACTGGTACTGCACTGTAGACAGAGCACAGACAGTGTTACAATACACATTGAAGAATTATGTACACCACTACTTGGTCAAAACTGCCCAGGATTCCTTATAAATATAGAAGGAAATTTATATCTTAGGCATATTTGTGGAGAAGCTGTGTAATATGAAGTTCAAACTGCCCAGCTATATTCCTCTTCATGCCACTTTAATGTGTTATCAAATAATGGCAGTGACAATTAATATGAAAATGTTTGGAAAAGTACAATCAAGTTTTCATATTTTGTTTTATTCTATTCCAGTTTTGTTAATTGAATCCTTGAACGGCAGTGCATGCATATCTAACATTTACAATGGAACAAAGCACTATAAGGAGAGATAGGTCCCACCCTCATCCAAGTCCAGAAACAAGGAGGATGAATTTCTGGTCTGCATACCCATGGAGGCAATGGTTGAAGATTAGTGATGATAAATAATGTGTAATGTATGTATGTACTGAAGCAAGTTTATTCTCTTGTTTAAATTAATATAAATTGTGTATTTGAGGGACATCTTACCTATGAAGATTTTGGTAAGAGATATCCTGAATTTTGGGGGGAATACAACAGGGCATAGCTGAAGCTGCTTGTCTGTCCATGGTAGATAGCTATTGAATAGTTGAAGGTGCCAGTGAGAGTTGAACTTCTTCTTGCATGATTTTATAATTCTTGCAAAACCTACCCTAAGCTTATGAGTCACAGCAGCTAAAGTTTTCAATTCATTTATCTTACTTATACAATAGTTCAAGCCACACACACACTCACACACACACATATACATTTAATACAGCAATTGCACTTGGGCTTCAGGAAATAGCGAAATACAACTGTCAGCAGATCTTCGCACTTCAAGCATAGCAAATTCTCAACATTATAGACTTGAAGTTTAAATGAATACATGTTTAAATTCTGGAGGGTATTTTGTGACAATGAGTATTTTTTTTCATAAGGATTCCAAAGCATTTGTTAGATATTATGGTTATGTCTTGAATATCCTTACTTTATTTTTCTAAATCAGTATTTTGCTTAGAAAGTTCAGCAGTAAAGAAAATAACAGATACAGGTGGAAAAGGCTCTTTGGTTATCCAATATTAAGCTGTTTAAAATTTTACTCCTTTTTTTTTCATTTAGATTAAATTTACACATTGTGACTCCTATTGAAAGGTACCTTAATTAAGTAGTATATTTTGAGATATGTAATCACAGAAAATTCACAAGAATAAAGGCTATAGAAATAGAACATCAGAATACTATGGTAACATACACATCCTTCTGGTAATGTATCTAATTAGCTGTGACTAGTTAAGTCATTTTCCTGTTTACCTAATGGTATTCAAGTAGAGTATAGTAAAATGCATTTCTTAAGTTATTAAACCATTTTCATTTTCCATCCAATATCTTTTTATATCATAATACATTAGGCCATTGGCACAGATGACTAGCTGCTATAGGAATTCCTATATAGTCTGTTTATTAAATCACTCCAGTTTGATGATTAACTATTTAAAAGTTCATTTATAATCTAAAAATATAAACAAATGGACAAGGTTCATTTATATGTCACCCTAAAATAATGACATGCACTGTATGTACAGTCAACTCTGACTGAGACTACATATAGGAGTGTGTGCGGAATGTCTCGGCTTCAGCTGTCTAAAGGGTCATTAGCATTGATCTTCCCCCAGCTGCCAACCACCAGTGTGCCTGGCTGTTCTCAATACAGCACAGACTCATGATGGACACAACACTGCAACAAAAATATCTCCAATTAGCTTGGGTTTACTCAGTTACAAGGCACAAAAACTGCAAGATAAAAATCCAAATTAGTTTGCCCCAACTACTAATAACAAGGTAATAAATATAATTACAGTTTTGCTTGGTGTTGGGGTGTCTGAAGGTTTTGTTTGTGAAATATTGATTAAGATGCTATCCTAAAAGCACAAGTCTGACCA
This sequence comes from Homarus americanus, assembly GCF_018991925.1. Taxonomy (NCBI): domain Eukaryota; kingdom Metazoa; phylum Arthropoda; class Malacostraca; order Decapoda; family Nephropidae; genus Homarus; species Homarus americanus. Next base: position 6,357,510 of record NW_024750852.1, read on the forward strand.
ACGAAAGAAGCTGGGCAAATATACAGAACTAATATAAAGCACTACAGTATACTGTACAGTACAACTTTATGTTTATTAATATCTTACTACTCTACACAAAACAATACTACAAATTATTATGTTACTGGGTTTGGGCATGAATCAATATATAGGTTTCAAACATCTCATATTTTCTTCAAGGACAACTAAAGGTATGTTGGAGTTTGTAACCACCTCCATATCATGTACAGTCAACAAAAAAATTATCTGCACCATTTCAGTGTTATACAATATGACGCACCGGACCAAGAATTCTGACAAACGCTCTGGGTTTCTGCCATATGATGATTAAAATTGTTCTATTTTAAACTGATTCATTATACTGTATTCCTTTATGGCAACTCATTCCTTCTGGTTAAATTCATTGCTACATTGGCAAATGTAGGTGATATAATAAGAGGTTTCGTAAGCTCCTTTCATAATGCATTTAATTCTTTACAGCAACTCATCCCCTAATGTGAAATACTGTGCTCTATGGCTTACAAAACGTAGTAATGTAATCTATATTGTTCTCTCTCTTGGGTGAGGTTTTATATTTCATCCAATATTGTTACTATAAATTAAATACAGTATAAGTTATAATACCGAGGAGTTACAGAACTTCGCTTCATCTCATATCTGAAATTCCTATACAGCAACTCATTTCCTATGGTCAAAGACATTTCTTATGTGGGTAATACATTGTAGTATAGACTGTATTGATATACGGGTAATGTCTTCTCATTAAGGTCTTCTATGTATTCTTGTTAATTTCTCTATCTTGTATATACTGTATGTGATATACAAGATACAGTATTGTACAGTGTATCACATTTGTTACACAGTGGATCACACAATCAGAAATACCAACCCTACCAAATGAACACGACCTCATTCACAGTGATCATTTCAAAAGCCATCAGACCCAGGGGTGAAAATTTCTAGTCTTGGCTTATATTGGCAGCCTTGCTTTCCTGTTATGGCAAAGACCATAAGTGGACTTGCCAGTTACACTATCCGTTACACCATGAATCAATATACGCTCGATCAGTTTTACGTTGCGAAAAAATTAATACAATTCACTGCAATGCGATGAATAAAGATTAGTTTTACGATAATCGCTACCCAAAAGTTTTTCCTGCATTGTCACTGCTGTGAAAGTGATGTGCAATTAACTAGCAAAATTCTGATATATGAGGAGACAATCTTGGAATGGTATAACACATGTGACCCATGCAGGATGCATGGGAGGTTCTGCCTGTCCCCAGTGATTGCCAGGCTAAGCAGCTGAATGTCTCACGTCACTTAGAGGATGGTTTGAGTGTGGAAGAAGCTATTCTTTGTGCAGTATCTCAATAAAGTATCTGCCAGGATGGATCCAATGATTTCCAAAATGTTGCATGCAACTCGTGATACCCTGATATGGCTGGTATGCGTTGCTGTGTGGCATACTGATCCTACTAAATTTGGAAGCCGAACATCATATTAATTTTGCCGAAATAAATACACATTACATTATGATACTTATGTTAAATTATATACCAAAGAAAACGTAAGTCCCAATACGTATCTTCCGTAGTCTCATGTTTCACACAGTATGTGGACAGATGCTTTTTTTTTTAGATACTGTGCATAAAATAATATATACCCTGTAATAGATTTATATAGGTTTAATAGGATGAAAATTTTATGAAGATATTTTTTCCAGTAGGTATTGGTTATACTGTACTGTAAGTCTGGTCTACCTCTTGTAGATGAAATCCAAGTTATCTGGGTAAAACAACAAAATTAAAGGTTAAGAAAGAACAGAATAGTCAGAGAAAAAATTAAAATATGCTTCAAAGCAGAATGTAATGAGCACAATACCCCTGTATGTCCAAAATAGGAAATACGACTAGGTTGGTCATTAACATGGCGTAATAAAGAAATTTGGGGAAGGAAGCCAAATATAAATATAAATAAAAGTGGTCTAATAGAGAAAAGAGTGTAGTCAAGTGAATAGGTCAGGTGAGTATTTAGAGTTCAATACAAAACTGTATTTCAATTTTTTTCCTGTAATATCAAAACATCTGTATATATATATATATATATATATATATATATATATATATATATATATATATGAACAAGTAAAATCAATACAACAGGGATCCAAAGCGTTGCAGTACATGTCATTTTCTAACGAGCAAAAGTACAATTTCGGTAAATGTAACTTCTGTTTATTTAAAATTATTCCACCACATTTAATATTTATATGATTGATTATATTCATAAACCAAAGTTGTATCCTTAGACATCTTAATTAAACACAATATGCTTTCTACATAATGAACTTATGAACTTACACATAGAGTAACAATTGTAATGGTTGAAACTTAGTTATTCCAAAATACAAATTAAACCTTGTGAAGCTAAAGCCTAATGTTAGTAAATGAATGATATTTACTGAAATAACAGAATACAGTACTGGAGGAAGGTTCACATATTATATGTTAACTACCTCTTCAAGGTTCACTTGCATCATCCAACAGATTTTGGTTAAGTGACCTCCATGCAGTAAAACTTGGTTTATTAATAGGGATTGATCATATATATATATATATATATATATATATATATATATATATATATATATATATATATATATATATATATATATATATATATATATATATATATATATATATATATATATATATATATATATATATATATATATATATATATATATATATATATATATATATATATATATATATATATATATATATATATATATATATATATATATATATATATATATATATATAAAATTCAAGAAAAATCACGAAAATTTTTGGATGTTCCTTACAGGTGCTGCCACTCAGCTCAACCCTGTGACTAATACCTGTACTGTACTGTACAGAGTATCCTGGTATTTTTGTGGTGGAGGGAATGCATGATGACAGCACTACAAAACAACTAAAATAAAGGGAGTGCATGGGGGTGTGAAATAGTTATGTGACAGACGAAGTTATGGATATTTCATTTGCAAAATTTATATGGAAATTCTAATTAATGTGTCTCTTCTCATTGCAAAGGTAAGGTAGTCTTTGCAGTGAAAGGAATCTTAATTTGTTCTTGATTAAAAATAATGTTTTGTAATAATAATAAAAATTACATACACTGATGTAGACTTCTATTTATAATTGTTTTGTGTATAACCTTCTTACTATTTGAAACAGGGTGGCAAATATATGTCTTGAAGCATTTTTGTAATGTCACTTTGTAAAAGCGAGTTTTATTCTATGTACAGTATTACTTAGTTCCACATATTTTCATATCACTTTTTCAGTATACTGTACTGTATCCTGAATTTTTACTTGCCACTGTCTGCATACATGCACTTCATAAGTCTTACAAATGTTCGACAATTTCACATTAAATTCTGGATTGCGCTGCACCATTTAATGAAAGTCTAGAAACATGAAATATGCACAACTATGTCTTTTGAGGTTCTCCTCATTTGGTTTGGATACTGTAAGATCCCCTAAAGCATTCTTTTAACTTGAAAAATGAAGGGGGATTGAGTACAGTACAGTATAAAATATGAATTGTAAACTAGGCAATAATTCAGGGTTAGGAACCGAGGTGGCTGCTAGGGCACGGATAGAGTGAGTGCAGAAGACTCTTGCAAAGCTAGCAAAAATTATTGTGTGGATTGTCTTATATTGTATGAGATAAACTCAGATGTTGTACACTGTAAGGACAATTAGAGTACAAATTAATGGTAATTATTTTTCGAGAGGTTAGAGGTCAGTATTGTGTAGATGTGGGCCTCTATCAGGATACCTGAAAATTTGAAAGATAAAATGCTGAGCTACTTTAACAATGTGATTTTTTTTAAATTCTGAGCGAGGCAAAAAATATAAACTTTACAGAATACTTTTCAGTACACCTGTATTTTAAAAATTTGAGAATATTTAACTGAATGGCATAAAACTCAATTAAAAAATATTAATCTATATAAATTCTCAACATTCTCAGCTATCACAAATTTTATCTTATTTTTTACTACTGTTTTCTACATTTTGTATTTTAATCAAACAAATACTGACATGACAGAGTTATAACACATGACAGTGACACGGTGCAGGACAGGGAAGTGTGGTGAGGGGAAAGCAGCACATCATGTGGTAAGGGATCAAATTATTAGACAGGCTAAATTACCACAACATTGCAAGTACCAAGGGATTGTATATTATCCTACAACAGTATAAACATATTAAGTATAACAGTCGTTTCTTTCAACATGCACCCATTCCTCTTGCTAGATTTATCAAGCCCTTCAAAACCCAGAAATATTTGCATCCTGTATTATGTTTATAAAGATATTTTTGAAAACCAGTGGGTATGCTGTCTTTATCTTCAGGATTATGAGAGCTTAAAAAATTACTGATCTACAGTATCCCTAACTAAAACTGTTTGCTTTTAGAAAACTTCAATCTTTAATTGCTAATTTTCTACTATAACACCATTCCATAATATCAGACATGAAACTCTACTTACAAAAAATTTCCATATTATTGCAACAGCAACAATAACAAGTATGTCATGCTTTATCAAAAATATTTTGAAAACTTCAAAATCTGCATCCATCCTATGATACGATAATCAATCTTAGTTTAATGAACAACTACATGTACTTAAAATGTAATGTTATACAATATCAGCCATTCTATATTTTGATCACTACCCTCTCAACAACTGGTATGAAATAGAAAAAAATATAATAGAAAGCCATGTAATGGTGGCCAGAAAAAAATCCACCCAATATTTCATGATTCCATTAGTATAAAACTGACATCATGCATCTTTAGACCATGTTCGATATTATACAACATCCCGACTGGTTACAAGTCCTGGTTACATTACATTTTGGATTTTTATGCCATTTACTGTGTTGTGTTATAATGAGGTGATACAAATGAAGACTTCTTTATTACTGTACTGTATTTTTTCTTTGATGCTGAGGTGTTTATCAGGCTTGTTTTATGGTAAATATTTACATTTACTATTCCATTATTAGACAAATAAAATTTTTATGAAAACAATAAAAAAATCCACACCCGGCTAATCACAGCTTATAAAATGTAAAAAAAAAAAAAAATATTGGCATCATGCAACCATTCACCCATTTATTATGCTAATGATTCCTCACGACAAGTCAGAAAAGACATATAGTAAGGGAAATGTAAAGCAAACTACATGAATTTTCTGTCATGATACCATCTGTGTGGATCACAAAAACTCGGGTTAATTTATTCCTTGGCCACCACATAAACAAGTTGAAGTTTTACCTTAACTATCCACTTTCCACCGGGGAGAAATATAGATGAATAACATAAATTTTTGTTCACTAGCAGCTTCACACATTTGGTAGATCTTCAATTATTAAACAATTTTACAAATACATACACGTACTGTACTTGGGAAAATCAATACTGTATTGCACTACCATCTCACTGGAGCCACACTAACCTTTTAAGATGTAATCAGTGAGTAATGTTGGTACTGTAGGACTATCCTCATTAATGGCCATCAAAACTAGAGAGAAAAAAGTGTCCAGTATTATTACCTTATGAAAACCAAAGAAGCTACATTTAAAATTACAGTATCTTCAAATATACTGTAATTACATTCCAATGATTTCTTCTTTGAACAGAGACAAATGTCATAATGCCTCAAAAATTATTAACAAAAGGGGAGATTTATTGATAAAGTTAACATATATATCTGAGAAATAGTACAGTATGAGTACTGTACTTTTTATGAACTTAAAGCAGACCTCAAGCCAAAGTTGGAAAGGCAAGAAGTAAAAAAGTGGAAGAGGTATGACACACAGGAATGTTCCCATATTTTTTTATTGCAAAATTCTGGTATATTGTATTCTAAAAATATTTTCATCTTTGTTTTTAACTTTCAAGACTTACAAGTCTTAAACCTTATCACAAACCACCATAAACACTAAAGTGATAGTAGGAATTATTATCATTATCACATACAGCATTCAAACAAGATCTATAAAAAACCCTAGGTTCTATAGGTAGTGAATTTCAAGTAAACAATAAATTAGCTAGAGGAGAAACTTAAAACAGTATGCCAATTTAAAAGGACTACAGTATTATAGTGAGTGTCATAACAACTCACTCTTAATGAGGATCTGAAGCGTTGGATTGTGCGGGGGACCATGACCCACGTCGTAGGGAATGACTGTAGTCAGATACTGCAGGGAAAAAAACTTAATAATTAACAGAATATACAATAAATCTGATACTAATATTTAAGTTAAATATACAGTACAGTATACACCTCCTTAAAATACATGGCAATTTGTTAAAAAAAAAAAGAAGTCAAATACTGTATTTGTACTGTATAGTACATACAGTACAGGGAGTATATTAAATCTCCATCCCCCTTTTGGATGACAGTTGGTTCTTCAATAATTCATAAAAAATGTATTTAATTGGTAAAGATGTAAACCTACTCATCAGTCAGTGCCTAGTTGCTAGAGAATGTTATTATCCCTGCTGAAGCAATATAAAAAGAAGCAATGTACATACGATGTTTAGTAGAATGAGATAGCTGTAACTTTAAAATCCTGGAGATGGAAATCAAGGCTTCAATGTACATCTCATCTCACAATAGGCACTTTAATGTTAGATGTCATCCTAAGTCAAGTAATGTAGGAGTGGAATATACAGTTTTAGGGAATACTGTAGCTCACTTTTACATCTATCCGAGAGGTTGTCACTAGGATGCCTCTTGGTTGAGCAGTATGGGAGAAAGTGTACAGTAAAAGGTCATAATTAATTATAAGTCACAGTCAATATACACATCTACCACATGGTCGGGGGTCTTAAGAAGTAAGAATAACTAATAAACAGTTGGAGGAGATAAAAATAGGGCATAAAAACCAATAGTACAGTATATCCTCTCTGGTAGGGTGGACACTTAATATAGATACCATAATGAAAGACTGATCCATGCTTAACATAAAGAAGTAATGAAAAAAAAAAAAAAAAAAAAATATATATATATATATATATATATATATATATATATATATATATATATATATATATATATATATATATATATATATATATATATATATATATATATATATATATATATATATATATATATATATATATATATATATATATATATATATATATATATCTTATGGAAATACAGTATGCAGTTTTAAAAATAATGCTGAAATGGCAAACTCAATAAACTTGTTCAACTAAAAACAAAACAAAAAATAAGACGGCCACAGTAAATTTAAATCCACCTTCGGATCTGTGCCATTTGGTCCAACCTTCTTCTGTTTCTTTTTCTCCACATTAAAGTTCCGTCTCTTGTTCTGCACCTGTTGGAGACAATAGTACACAACTGTGTATTGGCTACATACTTATTGTAAAATATTTTCTGTCAAATTTCTTTAGAAAAAATCTTTAAACGTGTGTAAATATGTACGGAATATCACAATTACAAATATCAATAATAAGCAGCTCTTTAGCATTTTTTTATATTACATTACTTTGTTTATTCAGTATTTATCAGTGCTGGATTTACAAAGGGGCCATTGGGGAAATGGCTTTCATAGTCAATGGCACTAGGCCCTGCCAAGTCTAAATACGGAACTGGTATTTACCATACACATAATGTTAAATGTTCTCAGTTAAAGTATTCTTGTACAATATCTAACTTAATGTCTCTGATGATATTTTATCACAACTCATTACCATGCAATGTTTAAGTACAGTATTAAAAAAAAAGATAACAAAAAACTTAAATCATTTATTCTTCATACCTGAAGGAGAAGGGAGATAAAGGAATTCTTGAGTTCCTTCTCATATTCCAGTTCATCCCTTAGTGCTAACTGGTTGATGAGTGTCTCGGAGTACTGTCGAATTACTAGCTCCAGCTCCATGAGAGACTCATTGAGCTCAGCAACACTCATATTCTTTAACTCTGTCCCAAAAAAATTGTAATTGATAATCCATACATCATCTTTTTTTGTGTAAATAAGAAATCTATTGTATATTATTACAGTATACATGTACTGTATATATAAATATATTAAAAAATGAATGATACAGTACATTGCAAAGCAGAGAAAATAGGGATACAAAGCAAGTAAAAGAAGATAAGGGTAGAGTGTACTGTGCACTACAATAATTAAATCAAATTAAAATTATTGATTTTTCTCAGGAGAGTACTATATACTGTACTGTGATGCATACTGGAGAGTATGTCTTTTGGTGCAAAGGAATAGGGAACTTTTCTAATCTAATATGTATTTTATGTCAGCAATCCACATTTGGTTGTCAATGTGTTAAAAATTATACATGTATGTGTAACTTATAATTTTTATGAGTTCAAAGAAACAACAAACACAAGACAAGAAGCTAAAATAAGTGAATTTTTCATTTTAACTATTTCTACAGTGGCTGCTTGGTTACATACTGTCTCGAGCCGGTTATCAAGTTACTGAACTTACTTTCTGCAAAGAGTGGGGCCGGAAAAGGTCGTGATGTGGATTCCTGTGAATTTTCTCCTGATGATGAAGTCTCCTCCCCGCCTTCATCCTCAGATGAGCTTCCCTCCTGTGGAAATAAATATACTCTATTGTATATTCATACTGGCTTGGGTATAACGCTTTCTTATTTTACTCAAACTAAAGTGTACAGCACTTGAAAGAAACTTTTTTTTTTACTTGGTAATATGACATATACTCAAGCTTAACTTGCTTAATAAACCATGGATTTTAAAAGTCAACCCCAAGCTTCACCTGTGGGCCTGGAATCACGCAGAACAGACCGGTTGAGACTGGACACATATACTGTACAGTATCTCATTGTATGGTTTAGATGTTTATGAGTCAATTGGATTACTAAGACAAGGGAGTGGGATATGGCCACACAGTGCTAGTACTGTACTGGTTCACCCTGGATGTCCAGCACACATTGCCTCCTCAAAGTGAATTTTATCCTGGTACAGTACTAGTAAATAGCTAAACCAGTCCTGCCATGATAACCACTGTGCCAACACTCCCTTAAATTACTAAATAAATTATGTTTGATATTAAACAGATAATAGAAATAGTAAATACTCTACTCATGACCAAACATCTAATGCAGTATCTGTTAAATTGACTAACTTTCCACACACCTGCATGATATCATCAATTTCTTGAATAACCTCCTCAGCACTTTTGACAGGGTCAGCAGTGAGGCCATTGAGGATCAGGTGGTGTAGGTCAAGGTCCTGGGCCACTTCTTCCTCCTCTTCGGCATTCTCATCTGTCCCTCCATCAGTTTCATCTGCCATCTCACCAGGCACATCCTGCACAAGTACAAAACACATTTGTGTAATTGCTTTATACAGTATAAACACAGATTTTACATTCAATTGTCCAGTCCCCACTCTTTAAAAATGGGTTGGTGATAGGAAGGGCATCCAGTCATAAAACTTGTTTCAATTTGCCTAATGGCAACTAGACACCATGCCATCAGGTAATCATTGCTAACACATGCAAACATTGAAAATGGCCATAAAATGGTGAAGATGATTATATGTTGGCAGATTACAAGAGCATCATTATCCTTTGTTCACATGGGTGGTTAGAATTATCTACCATTAGTGACTATCCTATTCAAAATAAAGATTCAACTCAGCTTTTTCCCCTAGGAAGGACACTCACAAATACTGTAATGTACTGTATCCTACTGTATGGACTACCTCAGGCTTACATCTGGTACAAACTAGGGTGTGGTGAGGACAGTGCTCAGACTAACCTTGATTTCATTGAGGTTGAGGACAGGGAGGTACTGCTGGCGGGTGTAGGTCTTGCTCCAGTCGATGGGTAGGATGTTGCCGAAATTGCCCGTGATTGTCCACCACATCCTGAAAGAGAAGCAATATGATATTAATACTGTATTCTTTACCTGTGGCATAAATTTTCTTTTCGTGATATATAAGCCTTCAGAAAAAACTACTACCCAGTACTCTTCACAACTATCATAGTACTGTATGTTTTAAGACTAAATACAGTACAGTACATTAGTGTGCTGCTTTATTAGCCAATAATGATATTTCTGTAGTTCCAACTCCAGTTATATACAGTACTAAGCATTTCTTCTCGGCCTCTAATTATGCCAGACATCTCTGGTCCGGAATTCTTGTCTGGCACAAGTTTAGTTTGCCTTTACTGTATCTATATTACAGGGTACAGTACCTATCCTAAAAATAAACACCCTGTATTGCTTGTCATATTTCGTTTTTTTTATTATTGCAGTTTCACTCCCAATTGGGTTAGAGCAATTTTGTGTTCACCAGAAGTTATATCCCAGTTAATATACGACTGGTGATCGTCAGTGGTCCGGTAACTATGGGGGGGGTGTTTTTAGACACAGTTTTGTATGTTGATTCCTTTCACTTCTATTAATTTTCTTGGCCAAATGCTTAGCTTTCTAGGCATTTTCTTGTGTAAATGGTTAGTTTTCTAGATGCAGGCGAGTTAAGATATAGGATAGGATAGGATAGGTTAGGTTAGGTTAAGTTAGGTTATCTTTGATATGGTTAGATTAGCTTTTAGGATCACAATATTCTGGTAGTGGAGCTGTAGAGGATGGAAGGAGGGAGGAGAGGCGGGGGGGAGGGGGTAGGAAAATATTTAAGTTGCACAACGAAGACACGTTGTAGATCATGAGATACAGTTATACAATGAATGACATCAGCAAGAATAAGAGTTATACTGGTATACTTATCATTGGTTACAAGAACTAAACTGACAGATTGTAAGGTTCAAATTGGCAGAGAGGGTGGTAAATAAAAAAACTATATATAACATTAAGTATGGATATGTGAGCAGTATAGGGGGTATGAGGCCGCTGACAATATGCTGTGTGTGAAATCTTGGATGATGGCCTCGGCTCAGGCGTGTAGTGCCGAGTCACCCTAGATTAAAAGGCACACAAGTTAATTCACGCTAGGCTGTAATTCACAGCATGTCGATTTAAGCACATCATATAATTCATACCTTCCTGATGCCACCAACCCTGTGATTATATATTAATTATTAAATATAATTTAAATCTCCGCTTAAGGCAGAAGTGGCAGGGCCAATGGTCAGATCATATTTTATCTCGGATTATACAGTACTGTAGTTTAATAAAAACTGCATTTCATTGTAACACAAACGCCTGGCTTAGACCGTAATTTGGAACTGAAGTTCGATAAAAGTATATAATGTTAACAGGATAAGTATTTTTTCTTTGACCATCATGCAAACCACAACCTAGTTACATCAACCATTCTATAGTTATTTCCTCAATGATCATATCCACTTACTCTCAAAGTTGACCATACTATAGAGACTACAAGTAAGCAACACCTCGGTACCAGGCCCCTGGCTACTACTTTCAACTGAAAGTCAAGGGTAATGAATAAATAATAATAATCAACCGCGAGCTCTCCCTGCTCTTTCGCCCCTCACCTGACACTTGCCCCCGCAAAAACATATTTTCTGAGCAAGTGTTATTTCCTTGTCCTGCTGTCTTCACGGTCACATCATTATTAATTGCGTTCCTTCATCATTCTCACTAAAATAACCACAAGCATTATCACTTGGCATAAAAGTTATTACTTTCAAAATACGTTGGGCAGGTGTGACGTACTGTACCTTGTAACATACAACTGTTATGATGGCCTAGAAGTTAGAACAAGGACTAAAAACAGTCTCTTATCCTTGGTCTAGAAGACCATCACCTAGAGCAAGATACAGCATCTTATCTCTATCTAGAATAGACGAAATTTTTTTTTGCATACTTGATATCAACGAAATTCAAAATCTGCCCATAACCATTAACGAGACTGAAGTGAAAGGATTCTCTAAGCAGCCAGGCAAAATTATCATCTCATTCAACCCCCAACTGTGTCATACTCGCCTGAAGAGAAGGTCAAACTAAACCGAACCAGTTTAAGTAGGCCATACTTTAACGATACACCAAAAAAATCCTAAGTTAGTTCCTGTTAAATGTTATTTATGTCTGAGTTAGGTAATAATGGTCAGAGAAAAAACAATTACTGTATGAGTGAAGAGCTGCAAATGCGATTCACTTGCGGTATACTGTATATTAATCTCAGCAGCCTGCACTGAAGGCCATTTCCTCCTCTCACCGACCAGTACAATTGTCTGTGAAGACAAAGGCACTGAAGGAAAGCAGTACAGTACAATTTATATTAGACTGGAGTCTAGAGGTGTACAAACATGTACTGTAAGCTGTCAAAGGGACAAACAAGGCCTGCTTATTTGACGATTTTAACCAAAACTTTCGTAGAGAAAAAAGAATCTTTCATTTTGGGGGAAAGTTCATCTATGTAACAAATTTAAGCATATACATGTATATGTACCCTTTAGCACCAAAGTCTGGAACAGGCTCAATATAACTCGAACTAAAAGTTTCCCGGCAGTAAGAACCTTCGAGTACATAATTATGCCGGGGTGACAAATGAACCTCCCTTTATTAATCGATTGGGTAAACTGCAAAGGAAATTAACACACTATAACCAAAGAATAAATAGAGAAAAGATAGATAAAAGATAATAGGAAAGAGAGTAACATGTGCAAAACACGCAGGCCTGCCTGACGTACACCCGCCAAGCATTAGCATAACGAGTGGTAATGAGTGGCAATGAGAGACCATGAGTCTTCCTCGACCAGACTAGTGACTACACACCTCGTCCTCCACCACTCATGCATTATTCACTCTTCCACGTCTTAAATGGTCCTTCCAGAGCCTAATTACACTATCAATCTCCACTGTGTTTCAGTGTTAAAATTTCTTCTTGCCGATGCTAATCTGGATTTAATGAACTTTCTTTAAGATTTGTTCCACGTATAGGACCTACATCTGAAAACATTGATTTGTATTAAGGTATTTATTACTAATACTGCACATTCCTTTCTCTCAGGGTCCCAATACAGTGTATTCAACGTTAAGCATTAGATCTAATTGAGTATTTATAGTGTTTTTGCCATATTTTATACATACGAGATTAAAAATTAGAATTTATATACAGCATACAACTTCGTTTCTTGTTTTCGTGATGCATTTATCGAGATCTTTTCTACCGCAGATTTTAAATCAAGTATCCTCAAATTCTGATTTGGCCTCTTAGGTTATCAGTCTGATGATCGCTATACTCGTACCCAAAGGGAAACAATGGACGAATAAAATCATTCATCAACTGCATTGTTTGTCTCTCTTAAATCAATTCCCAACGACAAACCTTTCTGAGATCTCTCATACTACCCTTCTCTTAGTGCCTAATGTCGCCTAATTCCCTACGAGCGTGATATGTCGGCCCTATTAGGGATAACCATGCGACAGTTATAATATCTCTTGTTTTAACTATAGCAGTAAAATCATCAGATCGTGAAGACAGATTCAAATACTTATGAAGGGCGTAAATAGACATCAATTACCCCCAAGTGGTAGCTCCAAGTATGAAAATTTGTCTAGGTCATATTTCACATCCTAGCCTGCACCTCATTTTCAGTAAGATATAAAATGGAAAAGTTAAGTATTAAACTGCACAGCGAGGCGATGTGGGAAATTACCAACTAATTAATATTTTAACATCAAATTAACCTCAGCATTTAGCTAAATGATAAAAATGCCGCTACACAAGATTCTTTAGACTACTAAAATGCCATGAGACCAGGTAATGGAAGGGGTTACATTGGGTTGTGAGGCGGGGGCACAGCTGGGGGTGTCATTACTGATAGCACAGGTTGTCTTATTTAAATTTATTCAGGCATTAACAGGATGCCACCTAAATGGTGACAATGTTTGACGTTTACTGGTCACATTGTTAGAGACTTTACAGGTTAGTAAAATTTGTCTCCAACCAAGTGTTCATTGGTAAAATATATTTCACGAGTTTCATAAGTACAAAGCACGATATAGTATTCAACATTTACACATACTGTACATTTACTTACAGTTTTTAAGCACAGTAGACATTCGTAAATTAGCTACACAATTTATATCTTTCACATAATTACTGTTCCATTGTACACAGCAACACGGACATTTTCTTTTCCCGATGTTCCTCGTCGACAAAAAAAAAATAAATACAAAATCCGATTCATCTTTCCAGTTGACCATTAAAAGGTACCGAAGTCATATATTTGATGTTCTCTATTTCATTCACAAGATAAGTTGAATAAGGAGACATTTAAAGCCCATTTCAAATACTGATTGCGTTAAAGTGCTTATGCGGATTAAATAATTGTTGGTCGTATTTTTTGTCATACGAAAGGGAAGCTACGAAAATGTTTAAAAGGGTGAATATCTACCTAACAATTTATATTTTAGTAAAAAAAATCGGTTATGCATGATAATCGTTCACGTTTGTAAATATGAATAATATTTGAACATAATGGTAAATAACAGTTTACACAATCAACAACTTATACACTAAATTCTCGTTAAATCTAAATGGCAACAAGCAATACACTAATACTTAAGTTAATCTGCTGCGACAGTAAATTTAATTACTTGACCCAGGTGGTCATCCATGGAGACTGGCCCACCGTAAATAGGTTTGAGGCCAGTAATCGAATGAGTGGAGGCTGGGAGTGGCGGTGTGTCGGGGATAGTCTATGCCACAAATTATTGATGAATTACACAGGCCGGTCATTTCCCTCTTGTTCCTTACGAGAAGAATCTTAATACGTGAGGTTAGGTTTGCTTCGGCAGTTTGAACATACGGGCGCTTTTCTTGGATGTGCAGGGGCAGATCCAGGAATATCAAAAGGGGTGTCCAAGAAGTTTTGGGTGAGGGTAAATGGCGAGCACAGTGAGCCCACCCAATTTTGAAGCCATGTGCCCTTGATAATAGGAGATATTCTGAGGTCAATCGTAATTACTTTTTACTATACAAAAATGCCTGAGTACAATACTGCATTAAAGAAAAAGTATTGCAGTTTTTTTTATGCAAATGGGGTCCGGACCCCCAGGATCCGCCCTGTGTGTGTGTGTGTGTGTGGGGGACGGTTCCGGCCAGGTTAAATTCTGCAGGCTAAAGCATACTTTCAGAAACCCATCACCTACACAGAACTTAGTAAATGGAAAAAATATATTCCAAAACGCAGATTTCAGAAATGTTTCACCAGCCACAAATGCCAAGGAACCAGCAACATCTACCACCTCACCCTCCACTCGGGCCTCGGTCCCCCCCTTTCCTACAATTTCTCAGCGGCCGCCGTAAAATGTCACTTGAGTCGCGTTTAACGATCGCCTCGACACCAGGATCTATAAAAACTGATACATAAGCTGACTTTTTAAAGCAAACGAAGATTACGTATGGCGTTTAAAATTATTTGGTAATACGAATTGTTATTTATATTATTTTGCGGTGTAGACTCTAGAGATTAGTGTTTTGCAATATCCCAGGTGGATCTGAAACTAAAAGGCGACAACAATCGCGCCCGGCGGCCATAACAAACCACGCTGGGCTGGACGTCATGGCATCTATGGAATCTTTACCTCGTCAGCCATCATAATAAACATTCTATTGGTGATTCTTCGTCTCATAAAATTTCGTCAGTAATCTTAAGTGGGTGGGCAGAATGATATTATAAGAACTTGGAGACTGATTAGTGGCTAGTGAGTGTGGTGGATCGGTTTACTTGGGCGTAAATGGCTAACGTCACACGTGGTTTATACTGTGGGAGGTACTCCTGCAGTTTTTATATCCCAATTTCACTCATGTCCCTCCCAGGCATCCACACCCTGTCTCACCTACACGAGGGTCTCTATCCACCATGTGTGTTCTTTGTCTTAACTCCCATGTCCTTTCCTGCTTCCGTACTGTTTTTTACATGTATTGTACCTTCTATGCTCACGTGTCCTCCCACACTTGTCATAGTCCAACAACAGAATCCAGCGAGTGTGGCTGGCTGGTGGTGTGAGGGGGACATCCTCTCAAGTCTATAGAGAGTTGAGTTAGAATCCTCTTCCCCCACGACGCAGAGCCCCACTATCAAATTATTCGCCCAAACTCTCCCTAATATAAAATAATAGCGGCTATCTTCGGCTCTCAGAGAGAGAGAGAGAGAGAGAGAGAGAGAGAGAGAGAGAGAGAGAGAGAGAGAGAGAGAGCTCCTCGACCATTAAATGAATTCCACGCAGGTGTTCTCCTTTTAGGTAGCTTACAGATGACTTTGTACACTAAGACGCAGTTGGCATGGAAAGTTTTGTGTTAAGTCCAATGTATTTACATATAAGCACCAAACACAAGCGAGTTAGGAGTTAAATTATGAATCAATATTTCACACGAGTGTCCAGGACATCAACTAGTTCCAGCTTGGCTCCTCACCCGACCCATTCGCACATTTTATCATGGCTAGTTGTCCAGGACAGAAGACTCTCTGGAGATATATCGGTTCCTGAAGTTGACAGTATATTTCACAAAACAAAATGGTAACAATACGGTATATCATCACCATCATAACTCTCGTCACCTGAACGTGAGTTTTCACTGGCATTCCTTCATACACGGTACTCTATTGCCGAGGCTGGTGCGATGAATGACCAAGATATTTCATAGTTCAGCGACTTTAAGCAAGGGGGTCAGGCTGGGCAACAACCTCCCTCCTACCCAACGCCCCTGATGACGCCGGCAGCCACACCTGCATATAGCCACCCCCAATGGGATGGTGCCGCCCACGGAGTCGGAAATGAGCAGCGCGCACCACTTCCTGAGAGAAGGTCTGGTAATGGCACCAGCGGGAGGCGGCCGCCAACACCTACACAAATCTCCTGATGGAGGTGAAGGAGAGGAAGAGAGAAAGAGAAGAGGGTACAAGGAGAGGGGAAAGGAAGACACATAAGGAACAAAAACAAGAACATAAGGGTACGAAACTGATACATGATTATTTTTGTTAGAAAAAGGTACCTGCATATTACTGGTATTATCTAAATACATAATTTTATCAAAAGTTTCTGAGTCGCGCCACAGAAACGAAACTCAGACTGATATGGATGACGCCCCCCCCCTCCTCTAGATACCCCACAGCTGTCTTGGCCAGAGAATTGAATTGAAACAGTTTATTTAGCCAGAAAAACACAGATACAGAGTGGATAATAATAATAATAACATGGCTGAGCCAGTTGAGAACCTGAGCTCTCCTGTAGGCACCTGATATATACTATACATTTATCTCAAGGAAGTATTATGTAATATTTAGTAACATCTGAAATAGTACAATAGCATGGTGGTAATAAGAACATCTCATAATGTTACCACGGTTATCACTTCAATATTTATTTATTCCATTTATTTATTATTATTATTATTTTTTATTACAGTGTATAAGTACGTATATACATAAATTACAGTGGAATTGAAAAACATAAGTATAATGGGGAAGCAGTACAACATGGGTTGTATAGTATTAAGGTTGAACAAGAGCACAGGGCTGTCAGGATTACAGTATGTCTAGTTGGCAAATATATTTATTGCAATGGTAATTTCTTATCTATTTACATGATAATTTCCGATAAAACGGTTTTGATGGTACAATAAAAGCAGGTTCTGTAAATACAGTAGGTATTACAAGAAATATTAATACTTACACAATAGATATTTTTTAAGAGATGATTTAAAGGAAGGTCACCACGCTCCAGTAACCCCCCCCCCCATACTATCCACCAGTTTAAACTCAAGACAGAACAGCAACATCAAAACAGCAAGGTAAGAGAGGGGTAAACTAGACCTCACCTGTCATTCTACTCTCCGCCGAACCCCCTGGCAGGATTCGAACCAAGTGGCCAAATAAAGCATGAAGGTCGGCCGAGGGTAAAATAATCCTTGGCTTACAGCAACGTCCCGATGGTTTTTGTGATGGAGCTATTCTGAGAAGGTTTAAATTTTCATATATGGCATCACAAGCGTGTATGAGTAAAAAAAGGGGGGGGGGGTTACGTACTAAAATATGACATCTTGTCCCAGAGTTCACCGCGTTTTGTGCCGTTGTGCTTCGACTGTTTTGGTCTGCCTCTCTCAGTCTTAGTCCATATATGACATGGGCTATGATTTGGGCAGTGACTCACACGCTCATCCCGACAACTTCCCGCCACCGCCAATTACGAGGGCCGGGAAGCCCTCTGAGGGTCCAGGTCTACGTTCTCTCGTACGATATTACTCATATGCAAAGAATTAAGAATTTACTTAACTGGTCTATTCAACTTAAAAGTCCCCAAATAATACTATTAATAAAATTGTAAGTTACACAGACTATTTTAACAAGTTAGTTAAAGTATTGAAATAATTAAGGTAAGAAGACTTTTGGAAAACATTATCTGTCGGTTGGTGTTAAGTGAACGCATTCAAATAACAGTAGTCTCTCAGTGTAATTTTAGTGTTACTTTTGGAGGCTAATTTCCTGTTTTAGCTCAAGTCTCAGGTTTTCAGTTAAGAGGAATATTCCAACCATGAACCCAGAGCTGTGGTGAGGGCTAATGCAAACCTCCTTCATGAATGCCGGATGACTTCATCAGTAGCGTCCCGGCTAACACTTCCCCTCGGGCTGGACCTGGGTGTGTGAGCCCTATGGCGCCTGCTCATGTTGAAACGACTCCACATAAGTTCTATCTAACATACGACACATGGCGTCAACTGCAATCGGTAGTAGCCAAAATTATACATGGAGTTGAAGCGACTGATTAGCTCTCGTTTCTCAAATATATTTATGGCCAATGAAAAGATTAGGGAATAAAAACTGTTCTTTGACTAGTAACGTAGGTTTCTTTTACTTTGTATTTCATTAACACATTCTTTGAAGTTATTTCTATTAATTTAAAGCATAAAACTATCGACTTGAATCAATCATCTTTCATTTACCACAACTGATCAGCATTTTTCGATTTTGAGGCAAAGTCCTGTTATTGGGTCGTATGTTAAACTTTTGCCCAATTGGATTAAAGATATCTAACCGACTGACTCGCTCTTGTTAGTGCTTAAAGACGGTCCCCACCATGGCTCCGACACTGTACTGTACCGCCACGGGAAGGGTAAATATCGAAGAATCTGTTGTTGGCTAATTACTGTAATTCCCGGCCGCACTACTTCACACACATGGGTTTATATACCACCCCCCCCATCCCCGCCCCGCCCCGCACACACCCATTTTTTCCCAATACCATCTCCAGTCGTGACGTCACTGTGACACCCAAAACGGGGCAGTGAGCGGCCACATCCTCCCTGTGTATACAAAGCTGGTAATACAGTTTCTCTCCTGTGTGTACATCACTGCTAAAACATCTCCCCCTGTGTATATAACCCCACAAATACCGTGCCCATCCATGTGTATATAAGCACAAGTCAAACATTCCCGGCATGCGTGTGTGTGTGTGTGCGTGTGTGTGTGTGTGTTAGTACCACTCTTAAATGCCACGGCTAGTTAGACCAAGCTTCTTTATCACACTAGTAACTTCAAAACACAAACACACATAAAACACGAAAAAAACTGATCAATCAAAATACGGTAGCCTAGCGGTGAGTGGGGCTGACGTCACACAACCGCACCACCACCTCAGAAAAGCTCTCTACCTGAGTGACGTCACGCTGTCAATATAACTTCAACATGGCAGGAAACATCTGTGGTCTTCGGATCTGACTCAGGATTGAATCTCACACGACAACCATTGTTGATTTCACGAGTATTGAATTTACTAACGCCCAAAATACGGGGTCAGTCTATATATCTATGCAGTATATAAATATTTTACTTCAGGTAACAAACAACAACTGACTCAAACCTCCGACGCGGCACAGCAGATAAAATCTCTCAAACGGCCACAAAAATCAACAGAGACCGAGATGACTGGCAGGTTGAGTTTATATATCTTTGTTGTGGTTCTTAGTTGTCAGACAAGAGTGGTGGTGCTTACACTAAGACGCCTTGACGACCTCACGCTGCGACAGATGGCGGAGAGCTTCAACACGGCTCTAGCCTCCCCACACACCCGTTAGTAGAAAAAACAACTTGGCTCTTGTTTCCTCAATAATATGTAATATAAAAATGTCCTCGTAACTGGTGTCGTCTTAGGACATAAAGGAGTGGACGGCTGAAGCACCATACTCCAGCGAGGTTACCTTAACTACACCTTAACTACACACGTTCTCTTAAATACCAGTCAAGGGAAAACACTGATGTAGAGAACCCTAGTGAATCGAGAGAGAGAGAGAGAGAGAGAGAGAGAGAGAGAGAGAGAGAGAGAGAGAGAGGCTAACATGAATTTTTCAGCCTGATATAAACAAGTGTGTGTGATCACCTCCAGCCTTGGCCGTGTAAAGCCAGACATCTTCAGGGAAATCCTCCCGTTGTAACTATAATGAACGCCAATGTGCGTTGTATATCACATACACTGAACACACAATAGATATTTGCTGTATAAAATGCATGTTGCAATAGTTAAATAATCACAGATATAATACAAATATGGTGAGATACCATAATATACAGTATAGAATATGTATAACACAAGGTCGACCATGAACTTGCCATCTGCTGCGTGAAATCGCACTTGGAAAAATAAACATTTCCTGGCGTGGGGAAAAACTGAGGCCAGGAAAATCTGCCTCTGGACTGAGTAAACGCAGTCTTGTTGGTTCATACACATACGATTCACAAGATATGTCAACAGCAATGTACAGGTCTAACACCGAGACAAACAAACACACACTCTCTCAAGCTACCCAGAGTACAGCAGTCTTCAGGTGTGTGGCCCGGTAATTAAGCAGCGTGCAGCCTCGTAAACAAGAGGTGGCGGTTCCCTACAGCTGAGGCACACTGGTTCACTGTCCACAAGCTCGAACCCCCAATTTAACCTAATTTGTAATTATCTAACCTAACCTAACCTACCCATCTAACCTAACCCATATACCTCTCTAATCTGGCCTAATTTAGTACCAGTACCTACCTATATAACCTAACATAACTTAACCTAACATGAGATATATGATATTTCCAAGACACTGTTGAATCCATGACGATAGACCGTTCAGGAGACGATAACTCCAAAGCCCCAGACTACTTACTTATTAAGCTTTAATAACTATGATATCCATATAAGCAACTAATAAAAATCCTCACAATATTTACATCAAACGTCAAACCACAACACGGAAGCTAAGCCGAATGACCTCTACAATGTTATCAATCCAACTTAAATAAAAATATGAAAGTAGGATTTAAGGAGACGACTTCGTGCTCAAGAGAGACTACACGCCCTAATAGAAAGTCCTAGTTATTACGCTGGGACTAATCAGAGCGTGGGATCGGTGTCACTATATAGCCTCAGGCCATGTAACCTTGCACTCAACTGGAAATATATACAAGTACAGTAGTTTTATTACACCAGGCGCATTAGACACAGGCTCGTGTTGCAACATATGCGATAAAGACGATTACATCCCACTTGGACGATTCCCATTTGGACGATCGTCTGTTTTATGCGTTTTAACCTAACCTGATCATTTAACTAAGATGGTAAAAATCGCAGAACACAGACGATCGTGGGATAACACCATAAAGACAGCCTCATACTAAACCAAAGTATACGCATGTAAGACGACTCTCACTCCAGCTGCCGCGACAAACAGCCTCGTGTTGGAGCATATGACTGTAAGGCAAACTCGCATTAACACAAAGACAGACTCTTGTTACAGTAAACGCGACAAAAATAGCTCAATCACAACGTCTACTACCAGCGCCTTCACACCATACCGGGACCACCAGCATGCAGGCGAGTTTGTGCACCACAGCCTACGGCAGGGTTCACCACAGACTAGCACCAGACGCTGCCATGATGACCCACCACCGCGGGGCCCAACACCATCACCACACAACGTCGAACCCCATCACCGCAGGGCCTCACACACCGTCATTACCGTCTCGCCGCCCCTGTTTGTGACCGCACTCCATACATGGCCTCATTTAATCGAATGTGACCACGCTGGGCGACTACTGGCGGCGAAGAGGGGCTAGAGGCGGTAGTGTTAGTGGTAGAGGGATTTCTGCTGTTCATACAGTTCCGTAAGATCCACTATGCATTATCACACTTCCATGAAAACTCGAAACAATCTTAATAAACGTACTAAATATACTTCATGATTCAATTTAGGTTGGGGTATAATAGTAAATATTAGATAATAAGGAAACACCTTTCTAAATAATGTGTATTAATCTCACTAAAATTTAGCATCATTCGAATCCCTTTAATTCTCAGTTTCAAGATTTCGTGCGCACATTTTTTAAGGATACCCAACACAATGGTTACACACAAGCACACGACACAGACTGGCTATCACGTTACTCGTTATCATGCAAATATGTCTGCCGCAAGAACTTCCTCTTGTCTCGTGATGCCCATTCATGTACTCCAAATATTCCATGTTGGCAAAGCACAATGTTTCTTTTGTTGGTAATCTGAATGGCTCGTAGAAACTGAAGGGAACACTGTGAGGGTGATGCCTTAGTAAACAAGATGATTACACCCCCATTAATCGCTCGTACAGTAGCTCAGCGCATCAGATTATGTAAAACACTTTGATTATGATGACTGCCCCTGGTGGTAATCCTCTGAGTACTATGACAACCTTTCGCATATGAGAATTTAATTTCATAGCTCGAGAACAGATCGTTAATTGCTGCTAACTGTGCTTGTACTTGGTGACGAACAGATACAACCCAAGGTGGCTACTGTGCTTGTAACACACATGAAATACAAGCAATACATTCAACTTATAATTACCCAACAATAATAAGACTCACAAAAAAATGGACGGCCGTGGCTTTTAAGTACAAGTGTCG
The DNA here is from genome assembly GCF_018991925.1 of Homarus americanus. Classification (NCBI taxonomy): domain Eukaryota; kingdom Metazoa; phylum Arthropoda; class Malacostraca; order Decapoda; family Nephropidae; genus Homarus; species Homarus americanus. The sequence continues at coordinate 6,380,467 of NW_024750852.1, forward strand.
AAATGATTGGCACAGGGAACACACGCAGCCAGAGCTCAATTGAACAGATGAGAGAAGGAAAAGAGAAGAGACGATAAATAGTCGCTATGGTTATACTACAAATGAGCAAAAACTCAAGTTGGGGAAAAACCACGACAGGGGCTGGCGAATGCGGGCTATTTCCTGTTTTCTCCACTCACCTAAAAGGCGGTGAAGAAGAATGGTGGTGTGGTAATGAGAGAGAGCGCTGAGAAAAGGAAAAATAAACTGCACATCTGGGTAGAGAGAGAGAGAGAGAGAGAGAGAGAGAGAGAGAGAGACATACTGTACTGGAGCACAAGCGTTTCCTGGGTGCTGCGTTACATAACCATATACAGTGATTCATTGTATTAGCGCCTAAGTTGATACTACAACCCACAGTGACAGACGCCTAACACACACACACTAACAACCACAGTAACAGAAGCCTTAACTTAAGTCATCAACCAGTTAAGATATATTCATCATGTGGTCCTTTTGAGAATCTGGACTGAGGCCGCTACCAGGAACGTGTAGTAATCATAGTCTTGGCAAACCCCGGCGGCTACAACTCCTACTAAACAAGTCTGGGAGGTCAGGCGATATAGGGGATGCACATTTATGGAGTGCAAGTAATTAAGTCAATATAAACTTCTTACGTTATTATTCAAACGTTTTTGTGATGATGTCTCGTCCGGGGGTTTATGGTCTATTGTATTGTACCATTTACATACAGAGTGAGAGATAAATTCGGTATGTAAAGTGAATTATTGTAAAACAGTCGGTATTTCAGATTTGTCAGGCTGCCGATTCTTGTGGGCACAGATATGATATCCTCGTAACTAAACATGTAATTTGCTCATTACACTTTCGGGGGAGATAATTAACTGGTTATTAATTTGAAGGCATATTTGTTTTCAAGAACTAAAGTACAGCTTATTGTATTAGCTAACTCCTAGTCTGCCAGAGAACGTGTGGTAAGACCTCATAAGAGGCGCGTCACAAAAACAGTGTGTCAATGAGTTGCACTTCTTCGCAAAATTAAAGTTCTCTCCCTCTCAAACGGGAGAAGCATAACAAATTAACGAAGATAACTGAGAACTAACACAAGAGGAAAGTGTCAGTTTAATATTTATGTACGGAAGGCCAGTTGCTACACACATCGATTAGTTTGCACTATAATTTTATCGACTACAATACACCTACATGTTTCCGTGTTGTCGGTTTAATTATTTTGTAACTATAGCAACTAGCTATCTGATTCTTTTCTCTGGTGTTAATTTTTCTACCATGTTCGTTAATTTGTTATTATTCTCTCTGCTAAAAACAAAACAAAAGAGAATGTTAATTTTCTGTATTGCGCTATGATACACCCTGCACTGTACACTGGGGGCAGGATGTTGGTGCCTCTTGACGGGGATAAGCAGGAAGCGCGGGCCACATGCTGCAACACAACGCCCTTCCCACACTGCCTTTCCCTCCCATGGTACTGCCTCGCTCTCCTCCCTCCCATGGTACTGCCTCGCTCTCCTCCCTCCCATGGTACTGCCTCGCTCTCCTCCCTCCCATGGTACTGCCTCGCCCTCCTCCCTCCCATGGTGCTGCCTCACCTTCCTCCCTCCCATGGGGCTGCCTCGCCCTCCTCCCTCCCATGGTGCTGCCTCACCTTCCTCCCTCCCATGGTGCTAACACGCTCTCTTCCGTCGTCCCTTTCTCTTCCATTCTGTCCCATCATGTCCTGTTCTCTGTAGTTCAGACCCGTCTTGTTGCCTAAAATTCTATTCCACATAAACTTGTTTCTTTCCATCACGTCTCCTACTGTTCCAGGTTATCCCGTTCCATTCTAACCCCCCTTTACCCCGTTCCGTCCTGCCCCAACATAACTCCTTCCCGCTCTATACAACCCTGCCCCACCCCCACCCGTTATCACCCCCGCCCCTTGTCACCCCCCTACCCGTGTTAACTACCTCACAGCATCCTACTAGGTCCTGGGTGCCTCTACTATCTGGTCCCATCATCCCTGGAGGTACTTCCCGCAACTCCTTTCGACCTTGAGTTCACTGTCACGGTGCCACCATCGTGTGAGTGACCACCAGTGATTGCGAAGGATTGAGTGACCATCAGAGATTGTGAGGGCGAGTGACCACTAGTGATGGTGAGAGATTGAGTGACCACCAGTGATTATGAGTGATTTCCAGTGATTGCGAGGGTGTGAGTGACCAGGATGTATGTGTGTGACGGAGAGAAGGGAGGCAGGACGGGAAAAGGAGGAAGAGGGAGGTGCAACAAAAGCCATCACCTTCACCAGCCGTATACTGTGACCCATAAACACTCCTCACGTCAGTTCACGTCAGTTCACCCCCAGGTCCTCCCCCCTCCCCATATACACTTTCAAGGTCAATAACCCTTCAAACATAATCAATTTTAACTTAATATCATATTTAACTAAATTTAATAGACTTAGTTCCCTTCCTTATATTAACATAACAGCCATTTATACAAAAAGTCTCTGGTACTTCATTTCTTTTATAAACATCACTAAACCCAAAATTTAAACGTTATTCAGAACACTTCGAGCTGTAAACATTCCTTAAACTCTTCCTTCTCTTGACTATGGTAAACTACCACACAAGGCGGTGCTGGACGTATAAAAACTAAAGTATGTCACCCATGTACACACTTCTACTGTCGTCTGGAGGCACCAACTCCCTCTGGGCCACACCTATTATACGCCTCCCTGTCCTCCTCCATCTTGCTCTCCCACATTTCGTCCTGTTCTGTTTAGTTTAGTCCCGTTCCATTTTGTTCACCCCTTCCCTCCCCGTTCCTTCCTGCCCGCTATTTTTCCTTCTTTCTCTGTCTTCTGCAACAGTCAACTCTTCCAGTCTTTCATTCCAATATCCCGTTCCAATCCACCCCACTCTGTACCTACTGTTGATGCAAGACAGTGAGAGCGACGGCGGCGGTGGTGAGGCTGGCGGTCACACGAGGCTAGTGCACCAGGGTGGTGTTTTAAGGGGCTCAGGTGTCCTCCTCCTACCCCGCCTCCTCCTCCTCCTCTCTCGTCTTCCATCACCTGAAACGATACCCCCTCCCCCTCCCCCACATCACTTGACGAGGGTCTTGGGTGCACCTGACACAAGGCTCCACTATAATGAACCAGAACGTCTGTGTGACACCGTTTTACAGAATCACCAAGAACAACAACCTCTCATGACGTGGCTCGACACTAGTGACATGAACTCCAGCATCACGGTCTCCAGGCTGTGGTTCTTGCTAACCTCCACACCCTGGTATTCTGGGGAGGGACGAGAGTGGGCTGATACCAACCCTCATTACCTCCTCCCCCAGTATCGAGGACAGGTAGGCGCCAGGTAAAACTATCAGACTCCGCTAACCTTCTGGGCCTTCATCAATCCCTACACCTGTCAACCAAACATCACCACAAGTACTCGTTGTCACACACCTGTTTTAGAGAAGAGGAAGCCACACCTGCCTGTAGCCGCCACGCCCCTCTGACCCCGAGTTAGAGGAGGTAGTGAGTGACCAGAGGCTGACTGGTGAGGCATGAATGACCGGTAGACAACACATAACTCCCACACAGGGACGCAAACTGAGGAAATCCTGAGTGACGCACACCACTATACCCTGACTACCCCTGCCTGCACCTCCCCAGGCCCGTGCTGGTACTGGTGACCACGGCGTTATGTGATGGTCGCCAGTGTGAACCATTAGGGAGAGTTATTGGCGGGGTTTAGTTATCCAAGTATCCGCCTTTCACGTCCCGACTCAAAGATATTTTTACAAGTGAGGGAAGTTCTTAAGTCACCCTTGTTAAACACTGTACAAGAAAATTTTCACTCCTATATACAATTAATCACTTCTCCCTTCACCTGTGTATCGATTATAAATATACATTGACAAACATTATTACGGTAAGGCAGGAAGACGACCTACGGGACCCCAGGAAACTGATCAAATTCCGATAATTAATCAATAACTTAAAATGTCTGCCGTTCATCAGCACACAATTCACAATTATACATAAATATAGAGTATAAATATAAATCTATGATAATTTGGTACTGATTCACACAAAAAAATATCTACATAAACAAATACAAATGTTTATATTTACGTACAGAGAACGTGAGTCACCTGGGAGGGCGGTTGGGAGGAAAGCTGTTTTATGGGTTCCTTGCCCTTGTTGCCATATTTATCAACGGTGTCCGGGGGGAAAGTTACATGAAAAACATAGGGTATAAACATATCATTCAAATGGCCTAAATAAGGTTTGGGTTAAGTTAGGGTGGGTTAAGGTTAAGTTAGATTACGTTAAGGTTAGGTCTGTGATTTTCCTGTGACCTTTCTTCCTACATTCTTATCAACATCAAAGGAAGGACAGAGTTGTTAAGGAAAACTATCCTCCGCCGTCATCAGGTCTGGGGGCACAGGAGCGGTGTGACAGGTGACGTAGACTGTTAAGCTTTCAACAAGTATTAAGGAAAGTTCTCAGATGAATACCAGTCATGGACGGAATACTTTAGGATATTACAGCACATCCAAGTAATTCATTTCGTCTGGTCAAAATAAACTAGACTCTCATATGACGAATATTTCCATCAATGCTACACTAACACTCTGAAGAAGACCACCCCATGATTATTCCAGACCATGTCCCCCGTGCGTCATCCGGGGGCAACAAACGTTCACTGATGACCAAAACAAAAATAAAGTCGCCTACAAGTTACGCTCCAAGTGGCCCTCGAGACAAGAGTCAAGTAGCCTAGCCCCTCCAACCAGGCTCTCGACTCCACTGGCAATGAACAGTGATAGTACCCTCAGTATCAAGACCTGACCGAATTACTCAGAATAGGCAAATTGTACTTAAGTTTTGCCAGTAAATTTAAACTAAAACTATCCCCACTGGCCCAGCTAGCCTCATGGTGCATCTTACAGTCGCGCCATTTTCATCAGAATAATGACACTCACTCTTCTGGGGAGTTAGTGCTTATTAAAAGATTGGATCAACGCGTTGGTCGCTGGACGGATTTCTATGAAGTGGCTGATGCTGTGGCTCCTGCCTCCCATACGCCTCCCCTTAGCTCCTGGTGGTATCCTGCACCTCCCCAGCCCTCACACCTTGCACAAGCAGCTTATGTTGATATTATAATGGACTACAGAGCTTCAATATCTAAGGTCTATTAACGCGTAACTATATTAGTAAATACACTAATCATTAACAATGAAAACAAAGAGTACAAGCATAGTACATGCGATATAAGATTATTTTAGTACTGCTGATGAAACAAGCAGTATTACTCATTTGACGAAACATAACACACCCACGTTCCCTTTTTATGGCAAAACACAGTGCTCAGTTCACATTAAGGTAAATAATAATAAAAATAATAATAATAATAATAATAATAATAATAATAATAATAGCGAGGTTGTGCTTTTGACTGGAGTTACAATGTTACCCGTCAGTTAAGGCTTCAGTTTGTTCACAGAGGAAGGTGTGGTCGTGCCCTAGACTTGCTGGTATAAGTACCGTAGGTCAAGTTTCTCTTATCCACGGGCGATGTTGATGAGGTTGCTAAAATCTAAACATATAAATATACAAACTAACATGGGGGATAAAATATGCCCTATACAGTATATCCCGATGAGCGGCACTGTTGTAATGGCGGATACTTATAGATATATCCTTTTCTTTCGCGGATAAAATTTTGGAAATAGACAAAGGAAATATATTTGTTCCGGTCTTGATCACAGTACAAGGCTGCTTAACAATTTCACTGGTCTCTGGAGCGATAGGCTGAAGCAACGCGTATTGTTATTTATACATTACAATTATTAATATTTGTATCAGTCAACTTACCTGATATTAAAAAACCCAAACAACAAGTGGCAGTCTACCTGTTCCCGCCGCCTTCAGCCTCTCACTTACCTGTAGAGAAAATAAAATGCATTAGTATATCAAATAACTCATAAATATATATTCCTTAAATCATATTAATTAATACAATAACTATATTGTTATTTTGCAGCCAATAAAACCATTATAATTTACTCCCTTCTGAGCCTAAAAGAAAAAAGAAAATAGGAATTATAAAAAAAAAGCAGAAACAAATTTACGGTATTTAAAATATATTGAATAACTAAATTACTGAATATAACTACAATTACCAACATATGTCACATCAAAGTCATTTTAGTGTGTGTAAACTACTGATACACACAATAGTATGGCAAGGAAAATAAATCAGAAAGTCAAGAGGTGGATATAAACAAATTACTGATAACAATAACACAGACGAGAATTCCCTACAGGTGACAAGTGGCGCCCCAAGCGATCACCAGCGACACTAATATAACCCGCTTGCCCCAATGTCCGCCCTCTGAACCGTAACACCCATCATCATTATTCTGCTGCCATCCACACCACTCATCTGGGAGGCAGCAGCCGTGCCTCGCCTTACCTTTTACGGTGTCTTACCCTCACACTATTATCTCTAGCACCCGCCTATTATTCTACCAAGACTCAGCAATGGCGTTTTGTGATAGTGGTCTCAAACGTCTCTGACCTCATGGTCACGATAGACTCAGTAAGGGATTTCTTTCTTCTCTCACTAACCACACAACTGACTCACTAAGAAAAGCCTTCCTCCTCGGAGAACGACAGTAGGCCTCCCCTTCCCTCCTTTACTGTCTCCTTCCTCTAATATGTCCCCACTTCTCCCCTCCTCTCCCCTCACACTACACAGGACGTCAAACAGCAATATATTTTACTTGGCTGGCGTCTTTCCACCTCAAGGATCATCTTAGGTGTTTTTTTTATCATCACTTCCTCTGTCTCCTGTCACTGTCCGTCACGTCAGTGACTGCTTCCTCGTGTCACTGTCCGTCACGCCACCTTCAGTCTCTAGTCACTCCCCGTTACCCCACGTCTTTCGTTACTGTTTATCTTCGTCACAGACAATTTCTTGGCCCTGCCCATATCTCGTCCTTCCCTTACCATTAAAACATCTCTGGCCATCTCCTCGTCCAGGCCAGAGTGTGTACACGAGTCTCCGAGGGAGCTAGTTTATTGGGCACCCCCTTACATCCCGTGCAAGGTGAAGCACAGAAGCGTTTACAGCGCCCATCTGGGAAGCATGCGTAGTTCATGCTGGCCTTTATGACTCATGCATTGGTAATACAGAATTCACCAAATAGGTAGGATCATGTTACCACCACCACACAAGCCTCCGTCACCACCACCGTCCTCGCCACCCTCACCGTTAATTGGGTCAATCTTAATTCTCTATCCTTACTTTTCTTCACATTCACGTTTACCCCTCCCCTCCCTCTCTCTCTCTTCGCTGTGGTCTCTCCTCTCCTGTCTCAGCTCAACCAACACACACCTTCCACGCTTAAGTAATTAACTAACTCACGTGTCGCTTTCAAATTAACATAGAGTAAAATAACACGCTACACGGGTGACGGTGTTGGCCCCCTCCTCATCTTCCTCCCCTCCCACTCTCCTCTTTTCTGTCTTCTTCGTCTCCTTCTCCTGTCTTTTTCCTCTCTTCCTTTCCTCTTCTTCTCCTTCTCCCTTCCTTTCCTCCTCTTCCCTTCCTCTTTTCCCCTCTCCCTCCTTTCCTTTTCTCCTCTTCCCCCCCTTTCGTTTCTATCTTTCGTCCCCTTCTTCTTTCCTCTTCCTTCTTTTTCTTTTTCCTCCTCCTTATCATGTCCTACCGTTACAGTCACATGTTTAAGAGTAGAGACCACGTGTACACCGCAATATGACACGTGTACAGGCTGAGGTTAAGGTGTCAAATGTACTCAGCAAGAGGTCGAGTTCCCGTGTACAAACCGGTTCACTTTTCTTAACCTCTGTACACTTACATAGTCCCCACACATCTATACACTTACAGTCTCCAAGCACGTACACACTTAAACAGTCAACAAGTACGTACACACATACACAGTACTGGCAATACGCACATAAACCACACTTACACAGCGTTGACATAATTCGTATAAAATTTACGAAGGAAAACATTACCTTTATGTCTGTCTATCTATCTGTTTTTCTTTTCTGTCTACCAATCTTTCCTCTGTGTATCTGTCTATCAACTCTACCTATCTTTCCCTATCACACACACAGTCACGTGATGGCAGTGTGAGGGACATACTCGTCACGCACCAACCCCCGGCCCACACGACCTCCCTGGCTCACCTGTCACCCAACACCAGTATTTGTAACACGACCACAATCATCAAATCTCAGGTAAATCTGTTGTATCTAGGTTAAGGCAGTGCACCACCTGTATGATACCGTCACCACCTGGGAATTATTGTACCTGTAAACTAAAAAAAGATTGTCCCAGAACCGAGATTTTCCCATAAACTTTCAGAATCAACATAATTCTCCCTGGCCCAACAGACACTCCTCGTCTGGCTCAGCGAAAGAGGAATATTGATGAAGACCTAAAGGATATCTTCCTCGTGTAACACTGGAGGGGGCTACTACTCCTACTATTGCTATTACTACTCCTACTACTACTCATTCTACTGCTTCTAATACCTATACTACCACTACTACCCGTACTACCACTACTACCCGTACTACTACTACTACTATTACCACCTTTTTTTATTTGGCCTCCAGCCTCCCCCAAAAAGCCACACTTTCGCCGCCATTTTATTACCTTAAAATTAAATATCCTAATACATAAGTAGCTACCCTGGCTGTGTTGAGTTAGTTGAGCCGCAGATCTAAGCGGCATTCGGTGACTGTTGTCTCAAAGTCAATATCTACGACAGTTGTTGGTTGTGGGGCCGAAAATCTCGTTCCCTGAGCCAAGGCAATGGAGTCCTAAGCAGAGAGGACAGTCGACAACTCAACCAGGCTGCAACGTAACTTTTGGGCTGCTGCTTCTGCTCGGATAACACCTCGGCCAGTCTTGCATAGGAACATCTTGCACTTGGTCCCATCCGCCAGAGGTTGTGAACACCAGAGAAGTGAAGCTGCCTTGATCAACACTCTGAATTCTCTCCCCATATTCCCCGATCTTGTCATTCTCGTTCCTCCTGTGTACAGCATCGAGAGCTAGGTTACGGTGACATGCAGCCATGGGGTCGAAATCCTAATGTCAAAGAAGGCTCTCTGTCCCTGCGTCAAGAATCCTCGAGCAACTGACGTCCACACTACTACTACTACTACTACTACTACTACTACTACTACTACTACTACTACTACTACTACTACTACTACTACACACCATCACTAGGGTGTGTGGGGGCCAGTGACCTTAGGGGAGGTACACGCCCTGGGTTAGTCGGTGGACAAACACGCAACCTTCAGTCACACGTCGACCTTGGCTACCGACACGCACCAAACACAACACAACTACACTGACACCATCTACACTGACATCTTTACTACCACCATAACCACTATCACCACAATTAAGCACCATTAACCACCACCATCACTACTACAAGGAACCAGGATCGACCTCCCACATATTTACTTCACTATGACTAATTTGGGCTGCTTCACTCACCACCTCCTCCCCCTCCTCCGTGTTTCTCCTATCCACACTCTTCATTATATTTCTTCTTCTTGCCCCTTATGTCCCCTTCTTAAGAAAGGTCATTTTTGTTTCTTCTTATTTCACTTTTATTCCTACATCATCACCTTTCAGTCTTATCTTTCCTTTATCTCTATTTCCTCATCACCACTTCCCCTTCCCCCACTTCTTTACTCTTCTCTCTCTCTCTCTCTACACTTCTATCTCCCCCTACTCTCTTCCTCTCTTATTCCCCTCCCTCACGTCATCAATATTCTAACTCTTCTGTATGGATTTCTGGCTCAGCGTGTTGCTATGTACTGACACACACACACACACACACACACACACACACACACACACACACACACACACACACACTTAGCAACCAGCCCCCAATCAACGTCTAAGAAAGGTAACGGTTGCTAAGGGAAGTAATATATGGGTGGAGTTTAGCGGACAGGTAACATTGGTGTTGAAACCTCATTAACGTCACGAGCCGCAACCTGACGAAGTAGTAAACGAGATCACCAGCGACTGAGGAAAGCCCGTAGCTGTAGTGTTATGTAGTAGTAGTAGTAGTAGAAGCAGTAGAAGTAATAGTAGTAGGGATGTGTTGTTGTTGCAAAGGGAGAGGGAAGGAATTACCAGTCATGTTAAATCTCAAGTGATTAGTAAGATTCAAACACCTTTATTATTTTTGTACAGCTGTGGATAAGATTCCCTCGACACACTTAATAATACCTGGCATCTACCTGAGCGTCGTGTAGGCAAAGTGGGATTGGGATTTTAACATTGATTTACTTTATTCCTTTGTACTCTCTCGCTTTAACTTTTTTCTCTTCCTCGTCTTTATCACCCCCTTCCTTCATCTCCCACATTCCTCTCTCTCATTCCTATTCCAAATCCTTTCCACCCCATCAATCCTCACCCCCCAAACTTCTTCCTTGGCGACACCCCGAGCTCGTCCACACCCTCCTCCCCCCCCCTTCTAGCCCATCCCTCCCTCCTTTCCTACCTCAGGATCAATAGGTCCAGCAGGTAAACAAATCAATAAGAAGCGTCCAATACCTGAAGCCCCGAGACTACTCCACCCGTACTGCCCCGCCCCTGCCCACCTGCCCCGCCCCACCCCCCTCTGTTGCTCTAACTCGTAATTAAGAGTAAATAAAAACAGCTGTAGTAAATAAACAAATAAATACGGTAAATTAGAGCATCCATTAAAATGACGAAGATATCAGTTGAAATAAACCAGAGAATCCATTAATATTGGCGTACATAAGAGAATCTAATACTATAAACAAAGGAATCGGTTAATATAAGGAAAGGCATCCATTATAATATATCAACTAATGACGAACGACTGTAAAAAAAAATATGATCGCTAAGATAAATGGTCAAGTGTAAAAACAGAAAGCATTATGAGGAATGATTATTATATTAGACGAATGATGAAGACTAGCAAGATATGACGATCGGTAATAGCAATTCTCCAAGAACAACAAAACAAATGATGATCGTACACTGAGGGTTTTTCCGGGAAACATTTACGCAGGAAATAAATACTAAGAGACGGGGCGAGGTATAACCAGGTGACGCGTGGGTAATTCCCGACACTAACAAGCTACCTGGGCGCCAACTGACAGGTGTTAACGACTTAGTCACCAACGAGAATCTCCCCAGCAGCGTCTACCTCACGCCGGAGTGACACGCCAACTTTAGACTTGCGCCGTTGGTCGTCGCTTGGCACGCGCCTTAATTATTAATTGCCGTTACCGGGTAAGAACTAGGGTCCATTGCCTGAGCACACACACACACACGCACACACACACACACACACACACATAACATGCTAAACAAGAATGATCAACAATAACAACAAACAACAAAATTAACGCATAAAAAACAAAAGAACGATCAAGAACATAACACAGGTTTCCGTTATACCTGAAGAAAATCCCCATCAACTGACAATACACCATCAATTAGGTCAGTAAAGGCGGGTTATGAGGAGAGTAAACTTAGCCACTACTGTACAAGAAGCACCACAACAACAGCAGCAGGAAGACAGAGGAGGAAGCCAGACAACATGACCTTCCTGCCTAAGCCGCCATACAGTCCCACTATAGTTACACTTTGGTTCAGGTTTATTAAGTGAAATCGTCATAGTAGAAGCTAACATTAATTTAGTATGTGTATAGACAATGTAAACACACAATGTACGTAGACAGTGCGAGTAAACAAACACTGGTAAACAATGAGACCGAGGAGAGCCAACAAAGTCATCAGATGGTTCTCTTCTTCTCAGTCAACTGGTACAAGCTGCTGTGAGTGAGATAACATTACTCCACTACTTAAACTAACCTAATAAGAGAGAGAGAGAGAGTGTGTGTGTAGACCAGCTGTTGAATTAAGTTAAGAGTAACACCGACATATGAACACTTGACACACCTCGACATTAGAGTGACAAGCGTGGCGGTGAGCTGTGAGTGCAAGTGTGGAGGGGCCGTCACTCACCCTGATACACACACACACAAACACACACACACACACCAAGGGTACCTCTACACATGCACAAACCAAACGTACACATACATAACAAGAACGTACACAACACGACGTACACAACACGGACGCACACAACAACACGGACGTAGGTTAGGTTAGGTTAGGTTAGGTTAATCTTTAGGTGAAATAAGCTGAGGTGGTGATTCTTTAGGTAATCCAATAAAAGTTTAGAATTCCCTTAAATACACACAAGTTCACCTCAGGTAAACTTTAATAGACCTTCAGTAATTCTTTAAGACACGGTAAGTTTATCTTGAAAATAAAGTGATACTCTTACCTCCCTCCCCTCCCCCACCTCTTAGTGGCCCAGTCCTAACAGGCCGTAAAGTAACGAAGCTTAACTTAACATGACCTAACCTAATTTAACTTAACCTAGGCCCCAGTGCTTATGGTAAAGTTAGGTTAGATTAGGTCAGTTCAGGTTAGGTTAATGTCAGGTTTAGTTTAGTTTTAGGTTAGGCCAGGGTCTACTAGAACACCCGAGCCTGCGGAGATAGATGAAGTCAGTCTTCCTTCATTCAATTTATTTCTCAATCACTGTTTCCCCTTTCACTTCTATTCGTCTCTCTCTCTCTCTCTCCACGCCCTCATTCGATCCAGTTGGTGGCGTGGGAGGCGTGGGCAGTATGGTGTAAGCACATTGATAACCAAACTGCTCCTCCCTCTCTCGGTATACACACACACCCACATTCATACGCCCACACATCACACACACCCACATATACACACACACGCGCGCGCGCCCCCAGGCCTTCTGTACAGTACAAACAAGATTCCCTCGGCTGACCTTGCTGCTGCTGCTGCTGCCGGTTTTACAACAGGTGATCAATACTTACTTCCCCAGCGACCTTCACACACACACACACACACACACACACACACACACACACACACACACACACACACACACACACAGAGACGAAGACCTCCTGAAGCACCCGGGTCTTGTTCACGTCCTTCCAGCATCACAAGAAACCACCACATCCTGTGACAAATAAAAATCCTGACGAAGCATCTTGGCCTTCCTCACGTCCTTCTAATATCACAGGAGACCACAACATCCTGTGGTCAATCAGTATCCTGGCGGAAACTTCCCCCACCCCCACCATGATAATCCTAAAGTTTCCCAAACAGTAAAGGACATCACATCACCCCAGCAACCAACACGATTTAAGACGACTCCCCCTCACACATTCCAGAATTTTAGGCTAAATTTACATAAAAAAAACTCGTACATTTTCTTCTTTGTTTCGTAAATATAAACACCAGGACGCAACCATCTATTTATAGTTAAGCTTCAGTACCTCTTCTGGATGTCATATCAGTCATCTCAGATTTGCGTGTCATGTCAGGCAATTGTGTGTTATTTTTGTTTTTCTATTTCAATCTTCAGTTTGGGAAAGCGATCACCATCCGAGTCCTCCTGCGAACCTGGGTTGTGTCTCCCTTCCCGCCCTTGAGTTATTATACTGGACCACAACATCCTGTACGATATCCTACACGCTTGAGGATTCCTGAATGACGCAGCTGTGGAAGCCTCGAGGAACGTGGTGGAGGATCTGATACATATAAGAGAAACATTCACCATCACAGACAAGATCTATACGTCAGAGCATAACACGGGTCACCCTAACACTATTGGGGGTGGTTAGGTTAGGTTAGGTTTGGTTAATCTTTAGATGAAATAAGCTGGGGAAGAGATTCTTCAGGTGATCCCATAACATAATGGGTTGGATGGAGGCTTTTTAACCCTTCCTGTGTCGTAAGATGAAGGTAAGACTATCGGCTCACGGTACAACACAAACAAACCTGGTATAGCGTTAAAAAGTTAAGGCACTCGGCTCTTTGTGTCGCTGTGGTCAAACCCCATCCACAAAGTTTTCTAAATGGCGTCTGATAAACACCACGACACGTTCCCTGTTGTATCTCCGGCCTCTAACTCGGGGTTCATGACATAATAAAACCTTCCTGTGTCTTGAGGTGACCACACAACACTGGTGGGGTGAGTTAGTGACACAGTAGTGGTAGTAGTGTCTTGAGGTGACCACACAACACTGGTGGGGTGAGTTAGTAGTGACACAGTAGTGGTAGTAGTGTCTTGAGGTGACCACACAACACTGGTGGGGTGAGTTAGTGACACAGTAGTGGTAGTAGTGTCTTGAGGTGACCACACAACACTGGTGGGGTGAGTTAGTGACACAGTAGTGGTAGTAGTGTCTTGAGGTGACCACACAACACTGGTGGGGTGAGTTAGTGACACAGTAGTGGTAGTAGTGTCTTGAGGTGACCACACAACACTGGTGGGGTGAGTTAGTGACACAGTAGTGGCCAATTTCCACTTTCCCTATCATTTTGGATGCGTTTTATTCACCTCAATGGCGTTCTTTCCTGACCTGACTGATAAAGTTTGTCTTGAAGGAGGTAGGGATATCACATGAAGAATAACCTTCCTAGCTTATTTAACACCCTAACGTTACCTGGGGGGAGGGGGTTTGGTAAGGGTAGACTCAGGTTAGGTTAGGGCAGGTTAGTTTAGCGGATCAGGTTAGGTTAGCTTCGGTTTATCTTAAGGTGAAAAAATCTGGGGTTAATCTTCAGGCGAGTCAGGCAAGGGGACATTTTTATCGGGTAAGGCTTAAGGCGGCCAGTGACCAATACCTCCCTTCCCTCGTGTACAGTTCTCCCCCAAAAAGCTGGACGAAAGGCTCTGATAATATTCCCCAATACATCGTAATATGTTGGTATACCTGCTTGGAAGTATTCATATATAAACAACACAGGTATTTATATAAAATATCTGTATTAATAAAACTGAAATTACTAGTCATTCTGAAATTATGGCAATGTTACAGGATAATTTGATCCACATAACAGATAATAGTGTACACCAATACCTGTGGTCGACTGTACCAACTGTTCCCAAATTCGTGGACTGACACAGCTCATAAAACCCCCAACCACATCAATTCCATGGGGTGGGTAACGATACTTTTGGGGGGGGGGGAGGATTACACTGTAAGTCATATGTTTTACTTGGTCCTCAGCACCTTCTCTCAGGCAGACGTGCGTGACATTACCCACTGTATCAAGTTCACTGTTGCCCTGACGAGAGGTTGACAGGTACCTCCCCTCCCCCTAAGAGCGCACTCAATCACCCTGTTACCTCAATTTACAATGAATCAGTCACATTCTTGGGTCAATCTTCACTGTAAGGAAGGCATGAGGGTTCAAACTATGTATTGTGGAGATTGCAGCACACGAGGGTTCTAGTGGCTGGTATAGGTGGCGTGGGAGGCGTGTGGAGGGTCTAGTGACGAGTGGAGGAGGCGTGTGGAGGGTCTAGTGACTAGTGGAGGCGGCGTGTGGAGGGTCTAGTGACTGGTGGAGAAGGGCAAGGGGCGTGGGAGGCGTGTGGAGGGTCTAGTGACGAGTGGAGGAGGGCAAGGGGCGTGGGAGGCGTGTGGAAGTCATGGTGGCGGGGACGGGGTCAGGGGTCAACATAGTGGTAAGTCATGGGTGTACAGCGTGACGACTCTAGCAAGACCAACATGACTGACTACCCGACACACTAAGGCAAGATGGTAGGGCTAGGTTGAGTAGGATAAAATAGAGAAGGATTAGGGAAGGCGAGTGTGAGTTTAGAGAAGAGGGGGGAGGGAGGAAGAGGGAGAGGAGGGAGGAGAGAGGAGGAGGAGGGAGGGAGGAGGACGGAGGGTGAAGGGAGGAGAGGGAAGGGGAGGAAGACCCCTGGTGATGAGCAAGGGCCTGACCTGCAACACTACCCTGACGATGTCCTGCCCCTTACCCCTCCTCCCTCCCCTAGAACCACACACACACACACACACACACACACACACACACACACACACACACACACACACTGCATATTAACTAGTTACTAATATCTAAAGCGCAACGAACACTGACTTAACGACATTCATCTGAGAGTAGGAATGTCCCAACGGCCTCCTAAAGGTGGGGTGGGCGGGCGGATGAACGGGCGGGTGGGGGAATGGGCGGGTGAGGGAATGGGCGAACAGGCGGAGGGAGAGTCATCTAGGCGGACCCATCTTGGCAAATATCCAATTCAGATACACCATTTGTGCCAAGGTTCCCAGAGAATCCTTTTGAAAACTGACGAGCGAGTTGGCTATACAAATTTCTAATGACTGACAGACAGACAGACACAAACGTGGCCTAAGACTTTCATAAATGACCTCTCTCTCTCTCTCTCTCTCGCCTCGGGTATAGGTCAGAGGCGGTACAGAATGGTCACGACAGCTACTAATATAAACTTCTATGACCTAATTCTTCCGCATATTTCCCCTTCCTTATCGGCGTCCACCTCACTAACGTATGAAACTTCCCTGATTACACCACACTAATGCACGATACTGCCACATTCCTCCACCACACTAATGCACGAAACTGCCACATTCCTCCACCACACTAATGCACGATACTGCCACATTCCTCCACCACACTAATGCACGAAACTGCCACATTCCTCCACCACACTAATGCACGATACTGCCACATTCCTCCACCACACTATCAAGGTTGTCTATCTTCAAACCCAACTGAGACTATACTTGGCTGCCCTACGAGTCACAGGTGAGAGAGAGAGAGAGAGAGAGAGAGAGAGGACACGCATTCTCTCTCCCTCTCTCGTCTTTTTCTCTTTCTGTCTGTCTCCTCTCTCTCTCTCTGCTCCCCTCTATTTCTCTGTCTGTTTATATGTCTTTTTCTTTCTTTCTCTCTCTCTCTGTCCTCTGTTTTTCTGTGTCTGTCTGTCCTTCCTCATCACAAACACACCCAGGTGACCTTTACCTGGGTGAGTTGCTTGGAGTCTTGGTTCCCTCTATGAAGTCAGACAAACAAACACACAAACACAAACAAACAAACAAACACTTCTCTTACGTAATATGTTGTGGTCTAGTGTATGAACAAACACTCACTGAATGATACTTAGAGACACTTGTTTGTTTTACTGCCTAAAGATATACCAAAACAAACACACACAAAAAAAAACAGTTTCATAATGTTTAAATGTTTTTGTTTAGTGTATGAACGATATTTTTTTTTTTGCTTTTTGTTTCACCTAAATTGACGAAAAAAAAATCACAGTAATAACAACGATTTCAACATATGATTAAATTTTCGTAATGTTTCGTCCAGTGTCAAATACCCGAATACATTTTTTTTTATTTAATCAGAAAACGACAACAAAGATATTTACTTTATTACCAAGTTCCCATTTTCTTTAAAGAGGAATTTTATTAATTGGCAGTGTGTGTGTGTGTGTGTGTGTGTGTGTCAAGAGCCTCTTCTTATTTGAGTCTTCCCTC
Organism: Homarus americanus; assembly: GCF_018991925.1. Classification (NCBI taxonomy): domain Eukaryota; kingdom Metazoa; phylum Arthropoda; class Malacostraca; order Decapoda; family Nephropidae; genus Homarus; species Homarus americanus. The sequence continues at coordinate 6,397,943 of NW_024750852.1, forward strand.
TTTCTCTCTCCTCATCCTTTCCTTCCTTCTCACCACGCTTTCACCCCCCTCACCCTCTTCCTTACCTCCCTCTCTTTACCCTACCCTTCCCTTCCCTTCCTTCACCCCTCCTCTCAATCCCTCCCTCACCTCCCCTCCCCCTCCCTCATCCCTCTCACCTCTCCTCACCTTTCCCTTCCCTCTCTCCCTCTTCCCCATCATCACATCTTCTCCACCACCAGACACAAAAACACTCAAGAATATGCAAATCAGGATATAAAAGTTTTACCGGAACACGAAAACAGCCACTAATTGTAACCCCCGAAAAAACATATAATCAGGAATTTCTAACGAACAGTAATAAGACATTAGGATGAAGTGTAGAGGAAGTAAGAGAGAAGATATAGATGGAAGAATATGATAAACACAAGAATAAAGAAAGGAAGAAGAAATACATAATAATTTTGATGGTTTTCCTGAAGAACACACACGCACACACACACACACACACACACACACACACACACACATTGAAGACTTTAATGAGAGATGGAAGACAAAAACCCAAACTAAATATTAACACAAGAATAAAAAATATATACAACTGTGTGACAACGTTTCAGTTTGTCAAGCGTTAAAGAGACAGAGAGACAGACAGACAGACAGACAGACAGACAGACAGACAAAGACAGACAGAGAAAGAGAGAGAGATATTAAGACAAATTTCCCCCTAAAACTCTTGAATCTTTGCCATGTCAACAATCTGGCCCCCACGCTGTCCATGCTAATGATGTAATTAGTCAAAACTTATTTAATTTATTCGTCTCCAAAGGGGCCAATTAATTCGAGGACTTGGGGAGGGGGGGGGTGATGATAACACACACACACACACACACACACACACACACACACACACACACACACACACACACACAAATCTGACAAGTGAGAGGCGGAGCGAGACACTAAGTCGAACACAATTGAGACACGAGCGAGACATCTGTTTGACACCGGTGAGAGACAACGTGAGAGGTGAGAGACAAAGTGAGAGGTGAGAGACAAAGTGAGAGGTGAGAGAGAAATAGTGGCCAGGTATGGTAATCAGCTGAGGGTCGGCGGAGGGACTGTGGCCACACTTTCTACAATACAGCTTTATTTGGCGACCCTCCCTCCCTGTCTCCTTCCCTCCTCTTACTCCCTCCTTCCCTTCTCTTACCCCCTTCCTTTCCTGTCTCCTTCCCTCTTCTTACCCCTTCCCTCCCTCTCTTCCCTCCGTTTCTTTCCCTTCTCCCACTCCCTCCTCTCTCTATCTCCCTCCCACTCTCCTCCTCTCTCTATCTCCCTCCCACTCTCCTCCTCTCTCATTTTCTTCCCTCTCAAGTGGTCTCTCTCCCTCTCTCCTTTCCTTTCCCCACCCCTCTTTCCCTCTTTAATCATCATCATCATCAGTGTTTCCCCGCGTGTCACCTCACCACCATCATCGCTTAATTGACCAACACAGTGTCAAACTCGGCGGCAACATTGTAAAAGTTTGAGTATAAATTAATTATCAACAACTAAACTCCGAAAACCTAACCTAACCTAACCTAACCTAACCTAACCTAACATTAACCTAACCTAACCTAACATTAACCTAACCTAACCTAACCTAAAAATATCTGAACTGACCTAATGTAACCTACAGTAAATACCTAACCTAACCAAGCCTAACCCTGACCTAATCTGACCTTACCAAATTAACCTATTGAAACTCTCAAAGTATTGATAAACTTCCCTACTTACCAACAGTATATTTGGCCAGCCTCCTTACATAAGCGGTACAGAACTGCATTATGCTCTGGGTGTGTGTGTGTGTGTGTGTGTGCGTAGACAAAAATATTTTTTAAGGAATATTTCTATAATGCGGTCTGATATTTCCTAACCTAACGCCACAACGTTAACCTAACCTAACGCCATAACGCTAAACTAACCTATAACTCTTTAATGACGATGGTTTAAGCTATAACTCTTTAAGGACGGTGGTTTAATCTACACTATATCCTCATGGAGTTAAACCATCGTGTACCAATTGTTAAAACAGCGACCAACAGGTGACCTCCTTCAACAAGCTCCTGAAAAAGTTGTCTCCTGCAGCGTCCAGCAAGACCTTGACAACACGAGGCAAGGAAACATCTGCTGGGTTTAATAATAATAACAATGTTGACAAGATGTGGTTCTCAAGTCAGTACCTTAAGTGAGTAGCTTCTTGTTCCGGGTAATGTTAGTCGAGGGAAGGTGAGGTGGGGTGAGGTGGGGTGTGGGAGATGAGGTAGGGGAGATGAGGTAGGGGAGGTGAGGTGGGTAGATGAGGTGGGGAGGTGAGATGGGGAGAATCACCTAAGGGGAAAGGTTGGGGGGAGGTGTTAGTGACAGGTGAAAGCAGGAGTGGCACCTACCTGGCATGGTCAGCATCTAGCAGTTCCTGTACCTCCTGCGGCAGGTGGGGAGGTGCCCGACCCTCTTCATCGTGGCACGAACAGTAGCACATGTCTTCCTCCTCCTCCTCCTCTTCCACCTTCTCCTCCAAGCCACTCTCTTGCCATCTGCTTTCTCCCTGAGCCAAGTCACTCTCCCTCGAGGTGCTCTCTCTCAGAGGGGAGTCCTTCTCGCCCCAACTAACTTTTTCCGCGTTAGTTTGGGGGTCAGGAGCGACACACACGGGATGGGGCTCAGTGAGGGAAGGCACTTGTGTTTCTATCGTGTTATTTAGGTCACTTGTCTCTTGTTTATCACTTGTTGCTGTCCTGTGTCTACACTTACACGTACACAAGATGTTCTTTTTGATCCACTCTTCGTCCACTACAACATTAGCACTCTCAGTGTCTTTACTCTGTCCCACATCTCCCTCCTCTTCCTGATTATCCTCCTCCTCCTCCTCCTTCCCTCCAACATCACTATCCCTTGTGATATAATCAGCGCCGCCAACCTTCTTCCTGGAGTGTGCCATGAAGGTCCTCTCCTGACCATTATATAACACAGAGGCGTCAGGGGGCGCCAGGGTGGTGACGGGGCCGCTATAGTACCCATGATCTCGGAGCCATGAAGCAGCCCGTTGGACATGATCCTCCACCCAGATGGGATTAACCTCTACTAACGACGGCGGAATGCTGTAGTAGCCGCTGTCTGCGTCATCCCGGGCCAGGTGGTGGTCGCCTGTAGCCTCCGAGGACCAGCTGCTGCCGCTGGGAGAATCTGCTCTTGTGTACTGTTCCAGTTTGTTCTGTGTGGCGCTGTACACGTCGGACAGGAAACTCCTTCCCTTGTTGACAAACTGAGCTAATTTTTTTCTGACGCTACGAGTCCTGGTAAACTCACCAGCACCGCCCCCCTCCTGGTGGGCCTCCGTCGGATGTGGGAGGGCGTGGGTGTGGGGGATGTCATCTTCAACGTCAGCCTCCGTGACGCCCACAGCTGCTGCTTCAGCTGATGAGGTTTGCAAGGTGGTGGTAAGGTCGGGCAGTGAGCCTGATGAGTCAGTCTCAGTGTCACTGTTCCCTGCATTCTCGCCCACACCCTCACTCTTTGACGTGTTCTTGATGACGAGTGTGCTGTTGTTGTAGGTCACCAGCCGCGTCTGTACACTGATCTTGTAGAACTCGCCCTCGTCCTCGAGTTTATCTGCCTCACACACGTCTTTGTCGTCGTCGTCTACGGTCGCCTTCTCCTGGGGTCTACCTTCATTAACCCGATCCCTAACTTTCTGAATGACCTCGGACGTTGATGGTACAGTCACGAGTCTCGTTTCATTTCTTATCTTGGGCGTGTCAGCCATAGTAGACGGCGGCTGAAGTGACCCTTGAGGGCTGCCACTCTTCCTCACCTCCTGCTTGACGGTCTTTTTTATCGGTTCAATTTTCGTAGGTGCTTTGTTTGGCGATTTTTGAATCATCTTACGATCTTCCTTACACTTCCCTGCTCTACTGGTGGATGAATTACGAGTCTCACAAATTTTATCACCTTTCTGGTTGCCAGCGCTACCTGTCGTCAGCTGCTGAGATGCTCTCCTGGTGGGGGTGTAGGTCGCTGCCTGGGGGGAGGTGTTCTGGCCTGTAGTTCGACCGTCCATCTTGCAGTAAGGAGGATGCGACTCCGGTGTGAGGGTTCCTGCCTGTTTGTACCTCTCCTGCACTGGAGGTCCTGGGGAGCCCGTCATTCTGCCAACACGCTCCTGGCAAGGCGTAAGTGTGGGGGTGGCAGGACCTGGCGGCGACTCTGTAGAAGGCGTCATGGGTGAGAGGTCCCCACCACCCCGACACACGGGGTCGTCGCGGTCCTTGTCTACAGTTTCCGGGATGTTTTCCTGCTCCTGTTTCTCCGTGGAGGAATCTTTATCATCCTTGTCGTCCTCGTTACTCTCCTGTCTGTGACCACCGCCGCTGATGATGGAGGGGCGGGTGGGTGTGTCCCTCCTGATAACCTCACCGTTCTTCACCGGGCTGATGTCTCTCTTTCGCCGGTGTGTGGGTTTCACCGAGGCATCGCTAACACCCATTTTACGGCCGCTCTGATGCTTATCACCGCTGTTATTCTTCTCCTGGGGGCTCCTCCTGCCGCTCTTCATAGTACTGCGGTCACTAGTCTTGTTACTGACTGGATGGTCCGCCCGGCCCACGCTTTTGTTCGAGTCCACCTTTGAGAGTCGCTCAAAAACATGTGGGCGTCTGGTGTTCTCAGAGGCCTGAAGGCTCCCTCTCTTGTCGTTCTTGTTACCAGTATTCAAAGTTTTCGTGGGACTAGAGTCTCGCCTTCTGGTGTTTTTAACAGGACTGCGGTCTCTCTTACCTTTGACGGGACTCGCCTCCAGCATGTTGTCCCCGACGACATGGTTCATCTTCAAGGCTGAGCTGGAGGTCTGCCGCTGAAAAGACTTGAGGGCCCCGTCTATATCACTCTTCTTCCGTCCCCGTGTCCTACCACGAGGGTCCTGACCTGGCGACTCTTCCTGCAGCCCCTTCTCCAGCTCCGCCGTCAGGGACTTGGACATAGAGACGCCCAACACACTCTTGGCCGTCTTAGCCGTGGAGGTATCCGAGGCGAGGCGTTTCAGCAGCTCGTGGTTCCGACGCTCGTGGTCCATCTTGGCGTGGGCGTGGCGCTGAGGACCCGCCACGGAGCCGCTGTGTTCCCGCCTACTCCCCATCTCCTGCCTCTACACCTCAGCAGGGATCCTCGGCCCTCAACACTACCACATAGGGACTCCTGGAGGTATACACTGTACTAACGTCAACCTTTTTCTCTCCACTTATTTCACGTCACATCACCACAACACTTGAGTAATCTTCACTGTTATTCACAATTTGTCACTTATAAGATTTTTCTAACCTGTAAAGAAATAAACGCAGCCTTAAGTAAACATTGTACTACTCATTGTTGATACTCGCAAAGGTAAATACTTGAGGGTATTATCTCCAAGGGTGAGGTGTCTTCTCTCACCTGCTTCCCCTCCCCATCACGACACACTACTTCCTCTACACCACAACCTACTACTTTCTCCCCACCATAACCAACAAGTCCCTCCACATCACGACCCAAGAGTCACGACATTCTCCCCACCACCACCACACTAACCTCTCTCCACCAACTCAAACCCTCCCCACTCCTACCAACGACACACAACTCATCCCCACCACAACTCACAACCCCTCCCCTTCACCTCAGCTCGTAACAATACTAGTGTGGGGTCATCCGAGGCCCAGAAGCCCTTCTGTAAGTCTCCCGGGAGGATCCTGTACATGGGGTGACGGTAGGGGGTGAGGGGGGTGAAGACGGGGGAGGTGTGAGGACAGTGGTGAGAGGGAGTGAGAGAAGCTGTAGGGGGTAAGATAAGAGCGACACGGTTATGTTAAGGTGTGAGGAAGGTGACCAGGGGGAGGGAGGGTGTTACGGGGAGGGAGGAAAGAAAGAGGCGGGGAGAGGGAGGAAAGGAAACAAGGAGAGGGGAGGAGGAAAAGGAGGAAGGGGAAGAAGGAAGGAAGGAGGGAGGGAGGAAAAGAAAGTGAGGGAGGGAGGGAGGAGGGACGGAGGCAAAGAGACGGAGGAAAGGTAAGGGGGGGGGAGGAGGGCAATGAGGGATGGAAGCAGCAAGGAGAGAAGATTACCCAACAGTCTTCAACACACAAGACAGTAACCTTCCCGCAACACCGTCCTCAACCCCTGAACAATGGACCTCCTCCTCTTCCACCACGGGTCCTGGAAGCCGCCCCACCGATCCCCATCATTATGTTACCAAGTCCACCTCCCGGAGTCACCTTCAGGACGCTACCAGACCGGGTGTTGATGATATCCTTCAATAAACACAAGGACACGGGTTTATCAAGGTTCTTAAGTCAATTTTCTCTTAAACTGAATCTTGTGAGAACGCTTCTGACTTACCGACGGATTCTGAAGCGTTCGAACGTAATTTCCACCCCTTAACTGAAGCTGTAAGAACGTATTTGATTAAGTCGTTTAAGATATGATATACAGACGGATTCTCAAGGGTTAGTGAGTTATATTTTCCCGTAACTGGTGATGTATGAGTGAATACAACTATCTCACACGGCACAAATATGGCGGATAAAGCTACACCGAGACTCGACCTTGACTACCTCGTTGTTAAGGGTCACTGGTTGAGTTAAGTCGCACGTAAAGAACCATCCATCAGTCAGGTCCGGGAAGATGTATATAAACCCCATGGATCCTTGAGTTACCTTTACACCGTCAGGAAGGTAATTCATCGCAGCTTAGAATATCTTTCACCTCGTTACAATTACACTAAAGACAATAACCATTACAAATTCTTAAAAGTTGCTTAATTAACAAAGAAGCATTACGTCACTGTACATTAATCATCAACCCGTGTAGGAGGAGGAAAGGTCAGTAAGTCTCTCTCACACTCAAACGGTGGGAGGAGTCAGATTGAATCACGGGAAGTTACGTGAGGTAGAATAAGAGCGTCATCATCCCCCCCCTCCCTACCCCCCCTCTCTTCTACACCATCTCAACGTCTCCCCCCATCATCCCTCGAGTGCAATACTAGCGATAATAATAATAATAACAAAGGCACTAAATAACACATAACAAGACCTACACCACAACACTTCATTACATCCTCCTCATCACCAACAATAGGAGGAACTGACGCAATGTTTATCAGTCACCACGAGGTAAAGGCGCAGTTACCAGGTATAATGATGTCTGTGTTATCTTGTTCACTTAGATAACACTGAATGATAACTGTTATTATCTGGTGATACTATATCCAGTCACACACACACACACACACACACAGACGTACACATATACACAGACAAAAAGAGAGATACACACACACACAAAATTCCTGTCAATTTATATCATTTCATAAAGGCCAGCATGAACTCCGCATGCTTCCCAGTTGGGCGCTGTAAACACTTCTGCGCTTCACCTTGCACAGGATGTAAGGGGGTGCCCAATAAACTAGCCCCCTCCGGAGCAATCTGTAAATCTTCCTCTCACAGTGACGTCCCGTGAACTATAGCTGGTTGGCTCTCTCTCTCTCTCTCTCTCTCTCTCTCTCCAGTATCAACACCATCTACATATTAACCTTGGCCTAACCTAATGATACGCCAACTTAACCTAACCTAACACTATTCTAACCTAATCCTCCCAGGTAGCGTTGGGTTAGTTAATGTTCAGGTAAATAAGCTGGGGGGACTAATCTTCAGGTGGTCACTCTCATTTACCCGATAGCTGTAGTTTAAATGGAACCTTCTATAACAACTGACAACTTGACACAACACATATTGGGTTAATTAAAAAACTTCTTCCACAACTCTATATTCCAACTAATATTTATCTAATTCCTTTCTAAATCTATATCTTTCTCCTCTAAATATATCACCAAGTGTTCGATCTTGATTTAATTATTTAAGTAAAGTAATTCCTTGATTTACGAAAGAAAAGATCAATTACTTCAAAATCTTTCGCAAACTAATAATTCATAAATAGAGGATTATGGGTATTTTAGTCTACCTGTACATCACCTTTATTTTATGTCACACACCCCGGAGCCCTCAGGTGAAGGTCCCCCCACCCACCCCAACATCGCCCGCTAATTTAACATCCTCACTAAACTCCAACGCTGATGTTTATCTTTGTACCCCGCCAACCTGGTCCCCTTACCCTCTCAAAAGACCCGGCCGTTGAATCCCCCCCCCCCAGTCCCCGCCCCTTCCAGACACACCCTCTCTCTGAACTGAATCTCATCTAGATCCCAATTCTTGATATGTTTGGATCATATAAAGGTTAACCCCCCTCCCCCAAGCTTATTTCACCTAGATCCCCCCTCCCCCTCGTCAGGTAACGTAAGGGTGTTTAATCAGGTTAAATAAGCTTGTTAGGGGCTAATCTATAGGTGATTCAAATGTCTCGATGAAAACTCTGAATACGTGAAGCGACGGAACACAGATAACATACGTCAGCGTTGTATTATCAGTGCGTATAAATCTTATCAGGAGAGGAAAGTGTTGTAGCGGCTCTCCCACACACAGGATAAGTCAGGAATCTGGGGAAAGTCACCACTACCCCAGACGCCACACGTAACCACACCCCCAATGCCACACCTTGCGCTACACCACAAGACAGTCGAGATACAGATACACGAGAAACAATGGTATAGTAGATGGCGGTACATGAGCAATAACGCCCTCCTCCTCCTCCCCCAGAACAACACAAACACCAGCTGGGGAACAATGGTACAGAGACAACGGTACAAACACATAAATCACCAGTAGAGTAAGGTACAGAGAAAACGGTGCGTAGATAATAAGCCCTGGAGTTACACAGTCAACGGTACACACTAGGAGAATCACATGGCAGGTCCCGATACAATGGGCGACGGTACAGTATGTGTAGTCAGAGGTATGGTTCAGTCAATCACCAGCAACTGTAGTAGTAGTATCAAGGGTACATACAGTAAGGCGACGGTACAGAGAAACTAACCCTCGGTACACACCTCGTCAATCACCAGTACTGTACCTGTATTCTCTATTAATTTCAACGGTACACTCAAGTGACGGTACGTGTAGTCACAGACAAGGATAAGTGGAAACTGACCTCCCAGGCTCCCACACTCCAGTCACACACACATCCTGCCCGGCACACACACACACACACACACACACACAGACATCCTGCCCGACACACACACACACCACCTGCTACTGACTGACCTCACCATGGGTCAGGTCAAACTAGGTCAAATGAGAATAACAGACATACAAAGAAAACACAGGAGGCCTCAAGTGGGGTGATAAATACGAGGAAGAGAGAAACTACAATAAAGAGGGAATAATGAATACAATATGAGGGATCTATACGTGCGTGTGCATGTATGTATGTATGTATGTATGTATGTATGTATGTATGTATGTATGTATGTATGTATGTATATATGTATGGGTGTGTGTGTGTGTGTGTGTGTGTGTGTGTATGTATATGTATGTGTATGTGTGTGTGTGTGTGTGTGTGTGTGTATGTATGTGTGTGTGTGTGTATAATATCACCATGTACGTATTGCTCAAAGCTATGTTGTGTATTATTTTACCGTCGTATCAGGGTTCGACTTTTTCTGACAACACCAAATCGTCGCCACACACCCTGATCAACACCCGTCACTTCCGACCGTGGATTACGTTAAAGGACGGATTGACGGTGTAGACGGGACTTGAAAGGCGAGTGACTAATAACACACACGTCCTCCTCGTAACCCTGGACAAGCGATTCCCAGAAGATAGTGCGACGGGTATTGTCTTACTCCAAGCGTTTGACTCCACCCCTGGCACACTCCCCAAGATAAGAGAACACCGTCTATAGAATGTATCATATCGCTTAGGACTACCAGATCATATTACTGTACCATTCATGTACCGAGAGAGAGAGAGAGAGAGAGAGACCATCAACAATACCCTACATTAAGTGTTTACATGGGGGTCTACAGTACCAGGTGACACTCCTCCCCCTTCCGGAAGTACTTGAGACTGGCCAACAACACCTCTACACTACACTACACTACACTACACTACACTCAGGAAAATGTCACTACACCCATCCGCTGCCCATAACTACACACACACTTCCGGTGACGTCACCACAACAACACGACTCGACGCTCCATAAAGTGACAGACAGAAGCAGCACCAACACAATGCTAAGCCAACACGTAAACAAGGCTCAAATTCACCCTCCAGTCACCCAAAAAATTGAGTCTTACGCTACATAAACTGGGGAGGATGATGATGATGATGATGGCAGATAGTGCTAAGCCATTACGTTTCATAAAGCTGGAAATCGCACTCTATAACCCAGGGATTTTAAGTCTAATATGCCAATGAGTTTAAGGACAACAAAAGCCTGGAGGACAATACAAGCAGAAAGTGCCAAGCCAATACGCACATAAAGATTAAAGTCTTACTCCAGAAAACAAGTAACTATACCATACACACACAACAAGGCGCAAGAAAACGATGGTGGAAGACAGTGTTAAGTCAATATTATTACTAGAGTTGGTAATCTCATCCTAAGGACGTTGATTTTCAGTCGTATGTTCTCGTGTGTTTATGGCCACCACACCGAGAGACAGATTTGGTGGGAACTTTCGTCTTAATTATGGATTTTCCGTCTTGGGTGAGTATTTTTGGTGATGTTATTACTCCAACACAACCTACCATCACCATATCCTGCCACCATCACCATAACCAGTTACCATCACTATATCCTGCCACCATCACCATAACCAGTTACCATCACTATAACCTGCCACCATCACCATAACCTGCTACCATCACTATATCTTGCCAACACCACCATAATCTAAACTAACTTAACCATATTTTGTGAATCTGCAACTTTTGGGATCACATCACAGGTTCAAAGTTGACAGGATAATGTTTTAGTGTGTGTGTGTGTGTGTGTGTGTGTGTGTGTGTGTGTGTGTGTGTGTGTGTGTGATTACTATCGGGTTTAATTGTTTTATAGTTATGGTAGTATGGGAATAAAGGTCTCTCTCTCTCAGCCGCCAAGGTAAACAAACCGTCGGTGTAAATAACGAAAACTGACACAAGAGGAATAAATAAGAGACTGACAAAAGACGTAGTGGGTAACAGAAGCACCAAAAGAGAAGGAGGAATCTTGCTATAATAGGAGTTGGTGGCCATGTAAGCTCTTCTCTCGACCCCCTTGGCCAGCTCGGGGGTGAGCGATGGGTTGTGGACTCGACCGACCACTGCCAAGGATGGTAAGGTAGACGGACCAATGCCCAGTTGCCCTCCACACGGGCTCTGAGGACAACTGCCCCCCCACACGGGCTCTGAGGACAACTGCCCCTCCACACGGGCTCTGAGGACAACTGCCCCTCCACACGGGTTCTGGGAGGACAACTGCCCCTCCACACGGGTTCTGGGAGGAAAACTGCCCCCCAAAAATGTAAAAACTAGTTATTGTTTTCAGGTGAAGGAGAACAAGTTATATATTTGTAGTCAACACGAGGGACACCTGCTGTAGCTCTGATGGTGCTGTGACAAGGTGTTGGGGAGGTGAGGAATGGCTCCATTGTACGTTTATCTCCCCAGCCCCCCCCCCCACCACCTTCCTCTCCTCTCCACCCTCCTATCTCCTCCTCCCTGCCCTCTCTTCATTCCCTCATGATCCCTCCCTCATCTTTCACTGACTCCCCGTCATCACTTCCCACTCTCCCCCATCACTTCCCACTCTCCCCCATCACTCCCCACTCTCCCCCATCACTTCCCACTCTCCCCCATCACTTCCCACTCCCCCAACCACATCCCGGCACATTAAGTCGCTGTCGGGACCTTTAACACAGGTGTACAAGTCACGCACACCTTTACAGCGCCACTAAGCCATCATCCTCAGTCAGTCAGTCTCCTGTGTTTACCTACGTCAGCTGGTCACCTTCTTCAGGCCTTTACCAGACTGTTGTGTTTACGGTCACTTACCAGACTTGTGATAAGTCTTAAGTCCTAATTGACCATAGTCCTAATAAGTCCCAGTTCTAGTTCTTATAGGCTCCAGTCCCTAATAAGTCTTTGCCCTAATTGGCCCTAGTCTCAACATTCTTTAGTTGGGTATAGTCCTAATAAGCCCTAGTGATGAGAGGTGCTACTCCTAATAGGTTGAGAAGTCCTAATAAGTCTGTTCTAGTGCTTGCCATTCACAACCTCCTCTCCTCCCCACCTCCTCTTCTTGGCCTTCTCTCCTATTTCTTCCTCTTCCTCTCCACCTCCTCCTCTGCTTCTTCTTCCTCCCTACCTCCTCTTCTCGTCCTCCTCCCCCATGGTGAATAGTTCCGGCACAGAGGGAGGGCCGTGATGACCAACCCCTCCCTCCCCTCCTACACAAATCCTTCTCCCCTCCCTCCCCTCCTACACCAATCCTTCTCCCCTCCCTCCTCCCCTACCTATCGTCCATTCCCCCCTCCTTCCAAGAACACCTAATCCTCCACCTCCCCTCGAATCGCTAAATCCCTCCTCCTCCACCACACCTCACTCCACCGCTTCCACCCGTCAGTCCACCGCCTCCACCCTGTCCTTTATCATCAACACCCAGGTCTCTTCCCCACTCCACCCTCTCCCCCCCCACCACCCCTCCCCGCAGCGATCCTTCCCCGCCGCCTACGCCCACCCACACGCCGCCCACGCCTATAAGAGGAAGTGCGCGCATATCCTGGGTGGCTGTAGGAGGCCAACACGCCACAGTGGGCGGTATAAGGTGGGGATCTAGTGTTTGGGTGGAGGGGGTAGTGGTACTTACAATTTAACCATAATAATAATAATAATAATAATAATAATAATAATAATAATATATTAAGTACGAAGTCAAGAGGTTCAAACCCCACAACACTACACGACCAACACACAGCATCACTAAAGGGGTTCAAATCCTACATAAACTTAGGTTCTGTTTCAACTACGAGACAATTATGAACCTTACCCACGAGGAGGTCCTTTATATTACAGAACCCAAACCAACGGATCCTTTTATAAGAGAGAGTTGAATCCTTCCTAAAGGAGCTCCTCTAAATCGTTTAACTCCTACTCTAGCAGATCTGAGGGCGACCAACACGTCCAATATCTTAGACTGGGGGGCTGGGGGGTGGGGGGCGCTCGGCTACACCACCACCACACTAATAACCACCTGTGACACCTTCCTTAAGAGAGGAGGAGGAGGAGGAGGAGGTGGTATAGTGAAGGAAGGAGAAGTGGAGGTAGCATAGTGGAAGAGGAGGTGGTGACAGTGGAGGTGGAGGAGGGAAGAAGGTGGTAACATAATACAGAAAAAAGTAAGATGATCACGTAGGAAGAGAGAGAGAGAGAGAGAGAGAGAGAGAGAGAGAGAGGAATGCTGCCCCAATGGGCAAGGCTGTGATGGTATCGAATGACTGCAGTGCTTAGAGACTGCGCGTCATATTAACAAGACAGACAGACAGACACACACTGACAGAAAGACAGACAATATATGCCAACTCTGTCTAGGCACTACACTGTTTGTATAACTACACTGTCTATGTATATTGTGTACCTGTATTGTCTACTGTATATACACACACTAAATCAAAGTAAACTTGTAAGACGATTTTACTGAATATCTCTCTCTCTCTCTCTCTCTCTCTCTCTCTCTCTCTCCTGGGAGTAACGACCACAAGTTGAGAAACACCAGCTGGCAGATGTATCACCAGCTGGATAACATAAACAGGTGGTACAGAAAGCCCAGGTGGTGGATGTGGTGGCAGATGGATACCTCACACGGGAGAGATCCAGATGGTGTGAGAAGGAAGGAGGGAGGGAAAGAGAGGGAGCGAAGGAATAAGGGAGGAACAGTACGGTGGATGGGAGGAAGGTATGGTGAGATGGAAGGAAGGAGAGAAGCAAGAGGAGAGAGAGAGGGGGAAAGAGGGGGGAGAAAAAGATGGAGGATTGATGAGGAAGAAGGAAGGAAGGAAGAAGGAAGGAAGGAAGGAAGGAAGGTGGAGAGGAGGTGCACACCAGCAATAGTATGTCAGGATTCTTATAAGGTAATGAGTGAGAGAATATCGTGGTAGTGTGGGTGGAGGGGGAGGCAGGGTGGACGAGGCCTGTGGTGTGGGGGTGTTGTGGTGGTGTGGGGGGTGTTTTGATGGGGGTGTTGTGGTGGGGGGTGTTGTGGTGGGGGTGTTGTAGGGGGAGTGTGGGGGTGTTGTGGTGTGGATGGGCCATTGAAACTGATCTGAAAAGGGAATGGATTAGCAGGGAGAATCCTACTCATGATTTATGTACAGACAGAGACACAGACAGACAGAGACAGACAGACAGAGACAGACAGACAGACAGAGACAGACAGACAGAGTAACACAGACACGGGGGAGGAGAGGCCGTGGGCTGGTGTTGGCAATGTTCAGGTTTACCCTATATGGCAGCTCACGCCCACACCGCATATATCCTCTCACGCCCACACCACCTATATCCTCTCACGCCCACATTCACCCAGTATCCCCTGCCGCCCAGCATCACCAACATTCCTTTCTCCACATGCCCATCTACAACACATCTCTATTACTCTGTCTACGTCCTTCCCCACCTCCCTCCCCTCCTCCTCCTGCCGACCCTCCTCACCTCTCCTCCCTACCTCACTCCCTCCTTCCCACCTCCCTCCCCTCACCTCCTGCCCTCTTCCTGACCTCCTCCCTCCTCCTTCCCTGCACCGCCACCCTCCATATCACAATCTCCTATAGAGATGTGTGCTATCAACACTTGTAACCTCCACCAAGAAGCCTGACATCTCTCTCTCTCTCCTCCATAACAGCCACTCATAAACACGATCAGCCTCTCAATTGGGAAGGGGACGACCCAAACGTTGCCAATACACTGATCTGAAGCACAAAAAAAAAATACAAGATGGTCGTTATAGAGAGGTTATACACACAAAGAATACAAGATGGTCGTTATAGAGAGGTTACACACACAGAATACAAGATGGTCGCTATAGAGAGGTTATGCATACAGAATACAAGATGGTCGCTATAGAGAGGTTATGCATACAGAATACAAGATGGTCGCTATAGAGAGGTCTGAAGCACAAAAATACACCACTATACACAATATGGTTGTCGTTATAGCGAGGCTTAACCTACAAAGACTACATCAACACCCAGCTGGTCGTTAAGGGTGAGTGGACGCTATAATGAGAGGGGGCTTCGATATGGATAAAATAATCGATGGTAAAGGCTTCCCTGTAGACTAAACTGGTACACCATACACCATTACTGCACACTATCACCACTACTACACTATTACACACCATCACCACTACTACACACTATCACTATACGCCACCATCACACTATCACCACACATACTATATTGGTCACGTGGTTTTCTACTGAGATATTGTGTGGTTGAAGACGAAGAAAATAATAATAATAATAATAATAACAATAACAATAACAATAACAATAACAATAATAACAATAATAATAATAATAATAATAATAATAATAATAATAATAATAATAATAATAATAATAATAATAATAATAATAATAATAATAATAAAGACTAGGTGATGAAATTCCCTCAGGCGACCACATCCGGGTACCACAAGTCGGGGTGAACACGGAACAATTAGAGAAGAACGAACAATTGTATCCGACCAACAAATGTGCTTTAAATATCAATAACACTTAAGAGAATTTAAGTTGTAAGAGGCCCTAAGTTGCATTCATAAAGTGTCACCTCATTCTCCATTATAAACACGAAACACAACGACACCAAAACAGGACCTACATAATATAAATAAACTCCACTTCTCTCTCTCTCTCTACCTCCAACATGGCCAAAGAAGGAGCCTGAACGAGATTCCTAATATGGCCAAGGGTGTCAATAGTGGTAATATTAGGGACAACTCTATAACCAACGTCCCTATAAACTACAAAGCGTATTTTAATCTAGAGATACATATAGTGTTTACAGCCCCCTTGATATACCTCCTCCCCTCCCCTCCCCATAAAAGGTTCCTCCCATCCTCCCCAATCTCCCCTCCCCTCCCCTCCCCAGACATGAGAACCTCCGCCTCACACACCACCAACAACACGCTTGATAAATTTCTTTGAGTTCGTCGGCTTCATACGAGGGTAGTAAACGTATACTACCATACTTGTAATACAAATATACACACACAAGTTTATACACTTCGAACAGTATAAATACACACTTTAGTTTACGCTTTGTCAGCTGTGTAAAGTAAGAAAAAGAACATAGGAGGGTCCAACTAGCCTAACAAAACAAGCTTCAATGGTTTAATGTATGACTGTAACTACTGTATAAAATAATAAAACACCTGTAACCTTTTGTACCGGCATTACTAATCAGCAACATACAAACATTTCCGCTCATTTAAATACAAAAACATTCGACCTTATTGCTTCATACATCACTATAATCACCCTATGCAACATTTATCTCATGTCAACAAAACACCCGTTGTGGCCTCAGATGCACCAATAACAACACAATGTATTTAGAGTGGGAGGCACAGCTAACACGGCAAAGTAAGTTAGCGGCCCCCAGCTGGTCCCGCCAATTAAGGCAAAATAATTAACTATACCGGCGGTCGCTTCTACACCACCCATATAAACAAACCTTTATCTATACGACCCAGCTGTGGCGCTCCAACCAACCCCTTCCCCCTATATCTCTCAACCCCTCTTCCTCCTCTCAATTCTCTTCTAATCAACCCCCCCCCTCTCACTTCTCTTCCGATCAACCCCCCTCCTCTCACTTCTCTTCCAACCATTCCCCTCCTCTCACTTCTCCCCCCTTCTAACTTCTCTCAAGTAGGAGGGCGAGGGGCGAAGCAGGTAAGGGAGACATTTCGTGCGTATCTTCGATCAATTCAACTCAATACCAACTGCTGTGGAATGAAACCATCGAAGCAACGAAATTAAAATGTAAATCGGAGGATGAAATATAAATCACCATAACGAACTTAACAACGAGTTTAAAAAGATTACATTCGAGTTAGGGGTCTTGATATAACGTTAAAAGTGACCAGCATACGGGGGTTAATAACATAGTACGGGTAACTACGGCATTATCTGGGGGTGAACGAATCCCATAATGACCACACAACAGGTGGTGGTCATAACTACACTGGTGGTGGTCCTTCCTCACCACCAACAGTTATATAACCAAGGTAAGGAATGAAGATTAATTCCTTTATTGACCAACATTAACTCGAATCAAGATGGTTTTACCGAGTTACCGCACAGTACTGTATTCCTCAGCCGTCGACGACCTCTCGATCCGCCTCGCACAGACTATCTCAATTATTCTAAAACGAGGTTGTATTTTATGTTCATACAGTTAAAGAACCTTCATTTTACTAGAATATATTTTTACTGGTTATTGGATTATATTTTAATTAGTGTGAGTCAAGCGTTAGCCAGCCAATCAACGACTCAGGAACTTCAACGTAGCCTCATACACGCCCACCTTGCCTCCAACCCACGCCCCCGCACCTTCCACACGCCCCTGCACCTTCCATACGCCCCCACACCTTCCACACGCCCCCTGCACCTTCCACACCCCCCACACCTTCCAGACGCCCCCACACCTTCCACACGCCCCCTGCACCTTCCACACGCCCCGACACCTTCCACACGCCCCCCGCACGCCACCCTCGCCTCACCCACGCCTGTTTAGTCGCCATGGAGACTAATATTGCATCATAACCTCTTGCTTATCAGAGGACAAGTGAATAGCGTGAGGGATGATGACCATATAGGAACCCACCTCGCCCACTCACACACCCCCATCCATCTGTTGAGTGGGAGAAACCGAGTGTTGGGTGAGTGGGACTTGCCCTGCCCTGCCCAGCCCAGCCTCAGTTTAGTCTAGTCTAGCCTGGAGGAAGCACACTGGTCAGAAAAAAATACCTTGGTTGACCTTCACACACACACACACACACACACACACACACACACACACACACACACACACACACACACACACACACACACACACACACCAAATAAAACTTAGTTGTTCGTTATTATCGTTCCAAAGATAATTAATATACCCAAGGTCTTAAAAATTTAATAAATACGAGAAAATAAAATAAAAATACCTTAGCCAAATATAATTATTACTATGAAACAAAATTATCTTCAGAGATAAATAATTAGTAATGGAAGAATAACATTGTTTAAGAGTTGATTTTAGGGAATTTCTTAATGACGATACGAACATAATTCTCTCATCCAGTCATTAAATAATGTTGTTGCTGTGGAGGATGTGTGTGTGTGTGTGTGGGGGGGGGGTGTGTGTACAAGACCTGGCGGCCCACTCGGCATGACAAAAGTGCTCTTAATATCAGTGACTTGAACACCAATCCCCGCCCCAACCACCCATTTGACCGCCCAACCACCCACCCTTAAGATATCTCTCAATAGGCAAAAACGACTTACTGACAACTGAAGGACAATCGCCAAATATATAAGCGACAGAATTCAATCGTTTATACCTCGCCCAAATCAATAAGTCATGGAATTCAATCACTTATACTTCTGGCATAAGGTGAACATAGTATCCAATCACATAATAGTCCAATCATAGTGTGAAGATTAGAATCCAATCCCCCATACTCCAATTACAGTGAACTTAATACATTCCAATCACCTACAAGCTCTTGCGTAGACGATCCAACACGACGAATCCTTAGAATCGCGTCTAATCACAGTGTGTCAATATATTCCAATCTTATCACCCTGAGCTTACAGTGAAATGTGATATGGAGGGATTTCACGCAACACTACCCAGGAGGAGGAGAGGGGGGAAGTTGGGGAGGAAGGAGTGGGGAGAAGGTGGGGAGGAGGGGAGGAAGGAGTGGGGAGAAGGTGGGGAGAAGGCGAGTATGAGTGGGTGGGGAGGTGAGGATGGAGAGGCGTCAGGGAGGAAGGAAGAGGTCTGGGGTGGGGAGGCGAGGAGGGAAGAAGAGGAAGGAGGAAGGAAGAGGTGTGGGGGGGATATGGGCAGGTATCGAGAGACAATCCCCAGGTGTTCATTACCACCAAAGAAACCCTACAGGTAATGGTGCTGGTACAACTACGGACATAACAGGTACTACGGACTAGGTAGGTACTCATCCCTCCTCATCACGGACCAGACACGTACCAATGACTAGGTAAGTACATACACACGGTACCAGTGACTATATACCACGGACTACCCATAACCCCCTCATCAAGGACGAAGTATACCAATTACTACACACCACGGACAGAGTACCCACTGACACGGACTGAGTACCTCTTACCACGGACTGAGTACCTCTTACCACGGACTGAGTACCTCTTACCACGGACTGAGTACCTCTTACCACGAACTGAGTACCTCTTACCACGGACTGAGTACCTCCCGCCACGGACTGAGTACCTCCCTCCACGGACTGAGTACCTCCCGCCACGGACTGAGTACCACCCCACAAGACACTGACCACCGCTTCGTTCTAGGTGAGTGAGTCCTCTCCTTCACGCTTCGCTAACTCCTCGTTATTACCACTTACGAGAAACAATATTTTCTTCAATAGCAAATTATAAGTTATCTTTTTTTTTGGGGGCGAAAGGGTTAAGCACCTTCTGTATGGCTACGCTCACTGTGTTGACGCTCATGGGTGTACATGAACCCAGTTGTGTACATGTGGTGTGGTGTGTGTACATGTGGTGTGGTCTGTGTACGTACTGATGTGTGTACGTATTGATACCCTCACACACAGAGCGAGATGGATGCTTGACTACAAACACCTTGATTAACTGAAGTACTTAGTCAAACCTTTACTTAAGTGGCCCACACACCATGGCCGCATCTATTCTTAGGTGGCCCACACACCACCCATGGCCACAACCATTAAGTGGCCCACACACCACCATGTACTTTACACAGGTGTGGTGTAACTGACAGGTGAAGTCCAGATACTATCACAAGCGGTTGGGGTGAGCTGCGATGAGTCATGGTGAAGGTTGTGTGTGGCACCAGGTCACCAATAACCCCCCTTCCCTCACCACCTGGCACCTGGGCACATCCACAGCTGGTGCCAGGTGATATACAGATGGTACCAACGGAGCCCCCGGTGGCTCCCTAATGAGGCGAAGCTCTCTAAACGAGCTTAATTATTGTGTCTTCACAGTTGGATCATCTTATAACTTGGCAGATGGGTATTAGTTTTATACCAGCTTTCACCTGGCCTTCTACACGTTCACAGCTGGTGCCAAGTGACCCCCCAGCTGGTATACGAGGCTGCCACTGTATGAGGTATACTGTCAATCCCCACAGCTGGTGACAGGCGACCAACAGCTGGTAAACAACGACACCATCACGGAGCCCAGAGCTGTGTCCTAGATTAGTCATCACTATCACCTCCCTCCCCTTGTCACCCTCCTTCCCTCCCTCACCCTCCCACCCTCCTTCCCCATATCACCCTCCGTCTCTCCCTCATATCACCACCTTCCTCCCTCACATCATCCCCCTCCTCCCTCACCCCAGCCCCCACCACCACCCCTATTAGACCACCAGAAGGATACTCTCACTATAATGACTACTACTACCACCAACAGACTACCAGAGGCTACTACCAGTGTAAAAAAAACCCAGACCACTAGCCTTTGACCTACCACTGTCTACTCCAACACCAGCACGACGACTACCACCATCGCACCTACCGTCATATCTACCACTAATGGCTGTCAATATCACCTGTACTACCGCCACTGCCAACATCACTACCATCACATGTACTGCCACCGATCGCTACCACGACCACCACTATGCTTCCACCATTAACTCTACCAGCAATTATCGTCAGTGGTATAATTATAATCTCATCTGTGACGATTATTTGCTACCTCTCCCTATTCTTTTTTGAGAGGGACCACCAACCCTCTCTCTGTCCACCTCCTACCCTCTCTGTCGATCACCTACCCTCTCTCTGTCCTCTCTGTCTACTTCCTCCCTCTCTGACTACCTCTTACCCCCTCTCCCCTCTCTGTACTACTCAGGTAAGGTGATGGAGGGGCGTCCTACACACACACACACACACACACACACACACACACACACACACACACACACACACACACACACACACGTTGTTGAAAAAAAAAGACAGGAAAACCAATCAGGAACTTTAAACTACAGAGAAGAACTGTCAATACAAGGTAATCAAACGAGTGTAAATACGTACAAGGATTACCTGATGATTAGACACCCCTGAAGCTACTTGGAGGGGTTAGGTTAGGTTAGGTTAGGTTAGGTTAGGTTTGGTTAGGTTAGGTTAGCACAGCATGTCGTCACCACTGGACCAAGACGGGGAGAGAAGCACGTGTGGCTGGCTGTATGACTCATGCTGGCGTGAATCATACACACTATAGAGAGAGCTGACTAAACAATACAACACTGACCACACTACAACACTATAACTCTCTGACCACATCCTGACCACACTATAACACACTGACCACACACTACAACACTCTGACCACACTACAACCCTACACTACAACACTCTGACCACACTACAACCCTACACTACAACACTCTGACCACACTACAACCCTACACTACAACACTCTGACCACACTATATTAAATTAAAAGAAACTTTAACTATGTAAGGACAGGTTCAAACAATAACACAGACGATTATTTGGATTATATAAAGATTATCACCCCAGCTTACTTCACCTGATGATTAAACACACCCTTTTTTTCCCTCTAATAGCTATATTTCTCGTTTTCTGTAACACCCGTTATCCCGTTTTCTGTAATATGTATCTCGTTTTCTGTTACACCCCCTATCCCGTTTTCTGTTACACCCCCTATCCCGTTTTCTGTAACATCTCTACCACGTTTTCTCTTATGCATTATAATATCACAACCTCATCCCTGACCTTACTTGTCTCTCTTTTTTGTAGCGACGAAAATATAAGCCAAACCGCAAACCGTGTCTCTTTATGTTAACCAATCCCCAGCCCACTGTTGACATCACGGAGAGCAAGCAACAAGGCGTGCTAATCCTTCCTTGTAGATCCGGGAGAGTGATTCATCCTCATATCTTTCTCTCTTCTCACACACACAGATAAAAAGATACATAAACCTATAAGACTTGGACCCACGAGAGAGAGAGAGAGAGAGAGAGAGAGAGAGAGAGAGAGAGAGACATCAACCTCAACTAACATGAACAACACGCTGCCAGACACGCTTCTACCTCATTCACCACCACCCCCTCCTCCCAGCCACACATAGATGGTGATAAATGACCGTGGGAGGGAAGACCACAAATAGGTAAACAGTGCCTACGTGACATAGAAAACGGTGAAACGGTTAGGAACGAGTAGAACATGAGAACTAGGTACTGATAGAGAACGAGACGTGTGGGGGGAGTGACAGAAAATGGGAGGTCGGTTGATATACAAAACAGAAGATGTGTCAATGTTTTTTTTTTAGAACAATGGCTGTGGGTAGATATACTTGACAGGTAGAGTGAACTGTAGGTGGAATAATGTAAAGAGGAAGGTTCATAATAACAATAATATTGATAATGATAATAATAATAATAATAATAATAACAATAACAATAATAATAATAATAATAATAATAATAATAATAATAATAATAAAAACAACAGACGCCCCGTGGGTCATTATAAAGTCAAAACAATTATGCAGCGTCGACAGTTGTGTAGCAGCAAGACATTGGGCCCAACACCTGGTACACCTTGCCTGGCCACCTCGCAGATGGTGCACAATATAGGGTAGGTGTGTGGCAGGACAACAAGGACATTTATCCAGTACCTGTTGCACCTGGCCACCTCACAGATGGTGGTGGTGAGGGTGATGCGGGTACCCTGATGCTCTGTACAAGTCCCTTCACTACCACAACTACCACCATCACCACGGGGTTCCTCCTGCCAGGGGATACTTGGCAATACACGGAGGAGGATGCTGCTGTTATATCCTCATCTCCCCGAATTGGTGTTTTTCAAGTACCGCATCACTTCACAAATTCCTCGTAGCTTACTGTACTAACATCTTCATCTCTTCTCCTCACTTAAAATTACACTTCGCATATTTCCAAGGTTTTGATAATCACCTCGGGTCACTAATATGATAGTATACACACATACACGGGGATAGATGCTGGGTATACACAAGGTTTGATTTTAAGTTTTCAGAGAGGGCGGCGGTGGAGGTCTCGGGCAGCCAGTGGGGCACAAGAGCACGAGTGGGCACCAGCACCAGCCAGCCTCACCGCACGCCCAACACTAAGTCACTGACTGAGATACACACACACACGCCTTGCCTCTCTACCCTCCACCACCACCACCACCACCCTCTCGTCCCTACCCCGCCCTGCCCACCACCACCCTCTTACCCCTAACATAACTTACTCTGCCCTGCCCTACCCACCGCCACCACCCCCGCCTTTAGTCGTCTCCTCGACGTCTCCCACTACCTAGGAGGACGATTTTGAAGAGGAAATGCTTAGAGTTATTCAGGTATTAGTTGTTAAGGTTGATGAGTCTGGCCTCCTCCATTGTCTCCCAGCCCCATTCACTCTGTCTCCCAGCACATAGTGTTGGTGATGCTGGAGAAGTCAGGTGCCTCTGCGTCTCCTAGTTCCTTGTCAAAATGTCTCCCAGCACGCAAATTTCTTCTTGAAAACGATCCTTCTTCACCTCCTGCGTTCTCCATCCTATTTCAAGTCTCCGTTTACCCTGGTCTCCTACCCTCACCTCTACACCCGTCTCTCAGAAGCCCTATTGGAGCTCTTACCGATGTGTGACCCCCTTCTCCCTACCTTTCTCCTCCTCCTCCAACCTGACCTCCCCCTCCACCTCCAGGATGCCTTTGAGACCTCAACATCACCCCCTGCATCCATATTTTTCCCCGCCCTTGTTGACTCGGGTCTTCTTCAGCCCCTTCTTCAGACCCCCCACGCCCTTATTCTCTCCCCCTTCCCTTGAGGCTACTATGTCATCTAGCAGTTCATTCTTACTTTGGTCTCCACTCTTCGCCCCTCCACCCGTCCTCCAGATGCTACATCATCAAAGCCCTTGGAGATGCGTTCCTCCTACCCTCCCCCATCCCTTTGAGACCCGCTCCTCGTCTTGTCAGTACTTGGAGACATGTTACTCTTCCCCCTCCTACTAGCCCATGGAAACCCCTCCTCTTCCTCCTCCCTACCCTTGAGAGTCGACCCCCCTGCCTGTGTACTCTAACCTGTCTGCAACTTTGTTTACCTTGGTGGTGTCTGAGTGAGCACAACCCTCGCCACCGTCCACCTGCTGCACCTTGTACTCCTCTTCGCCTTCACCCCATCCTCCCCTTTGCCCCAATCCTTACCTTCCACCCACACCATTCATTTAATTCTCCTCACCCTCCCCAGGAAGCGACTATAAGCGTATAAATACAACCTAACTGTACCGGGAGGAGGAGGGTGACGGAGGGGGTGACCAGTTTCCGCGATGGTTGCAAAAATAAATAAAGTAGACCTTCATTAGTTCCTCGTACGCTCACTGACGACGCCCAAGTCAAATTACTGAGGATCTGGATGACTTGACTTGTATCCGAACGAGAGAGAGAGAGAGAGAGAGAGAGAGAGAGAGAGAGAGAGAGAGAGAGAGAGAGAGAGAGAGAGAAATGGAAATTGATGATTGAATTGCAATTTAAAACAGAATGACATTACAATTGAAACAGTATGATATAACAATTACAACACTTCTATCTACTGTAACTGAAACAAAACGTGTTGCTGAAACAGTAATTAAAATCAGGTGATTGTAATTACAGCTAGAGTTTATAACAGTAATAAATTCTGTAATTATAATTCATATGATAGTGATACAAAAAAAGTTACAATAGATAATGAGATTACTCTATTATTCTTCATTGTCTGGTTCAACCCCTCCTCCAAAGACCTCCCCCCCCTCCCCTCCAAAGACCTCCCTCACACCCTCCAACAACATAGCCTCCTCCCCCTCCACCACCTGTCTCCATCTTAAAAACTCGACCTATTCAACATCACGTCCAGTCCTTATCAGTGTGAGCGTCCTCCTGCTGCTCTCACCCCTGTGTGTTGAACGTCCACACACACACACACACACACACACACACACACACACACACCAAACAAGACATTGAAGGAGGGGACTCGTCTTCAACACACACAAACATATTCATCTATTCACACACTCATCCGTAACCCATTTACCTTCAACCATTTCATTCTAAAACCAATTTGTATTCTGCCCATTCAGTTCCTCCAGCCCTATTTAGTTTCTGCCCTTTCATCCCGCGCCTATCTCCGCCTCTCTTCCTTTTCTTCTATGAGTCTATTCACCCACCATCCCTCTCTCTCTCTCTCTCTGTCTGTCTGTCTGTCTTGGGGTCGAGTATGGCCGTGTTGGGGGTGGGGGGGGAGAAGAGGGGAGAGGGGAGAGAAGAGGGAAGGGGGGAGAGAAGGAGGAGGAAGAGAGGGGGTGTCTTAGTCGTAGTAAATCCAGGTAAGAAACCTAACCTAACCTAATCTAACTTAATCTAACCTAACCTAACCTCATCGTCCCAAATAGTGTTAGGGTGGTTAATCTCTAGATGGTAATAAGCTGGGGGGTGGAGATTCTTCAGGTAATCCCAACATTTTACCTTCATTCTCACGTTCTTCAGTCAGCAGCAGTTCAGGGAGGAGTTTTTCATCGTACGAATGTTTGTGACTCAGGAGATAAGATTCCCAGATGTGTCGTGTAGATACAGATCATGTGTTCACGCTCAGGTTTCTAATTCCCTGTTTTTACCGTCACACACACACAAACACACACACACACACACACACACACACACACACACACACACACCTCAGAACCCTTAATAATCTCCTCTTCAATATAACTATTTTTCACAGGATGTACAAAATAACTAAAAAATATTAACTAGGTCCATTAAATCGTACTTGAAAAAACACCAACATCATCCCTCACTCATGGATAACAATACCAGAGAGGTGAGGACAGGCGCACACTGGTTCACTATACACTTAACAGTCACTTGTATAATGTTCATTTGTGTAGGTGAACAGACGCTCTATAACCTGCTGTCAGCGTCCGTGTTATTGTGGAGTGACTGACGCTGTGTTAGTATGGAGGAGCGACTGCAGACATTACTGTGTATTTGGCCTGGGGGGGGAAGGAGGGAAGGAGGGAAAGAAGGAGTGAAGCAGGGAAAGAGGGAAGGAGAGAAAGAAGGAGTGAAGCAGGGAAAGAGGGAAGGAGCGAAAGAAGGAGTGAAGCAGGGAAAGAGGGAAGGAGCGAAAGAGGGAAGGAGGGAGTGAAGCAGGGATACAAGGAAGGAGGGAAAGAGGAAGAGGAGTGAAATGGTGCACAGAGAGAGAGAGAGAGAGAGAGAGAGAGAGAGAGAGAGAGAGAGAGAGAGAGAGAGAGAGAGAGAGAGAGAGAGACGGTGTTCACGTCATAGTGTATGGCAGAGAGCCCACGGTACTGTACCACCACTATCTCTAGCTGCTGAGGGGGTGGCGACGGGCTGGCGGATGGTTGGGTGGGTGGGTGAATAGCTAGGAACGATGGGTGTGGTGGCGAGAGACGATGGGCGTATGGGGGGAGGCAGGGGCGTCACTCAGGAAGCCACTCATTCCTACCCTCATGTTTACCCGCCACCATAACCTGCCTGACGGAGTAATAACAAGTACACTCAACACCGCCTTGTGTATATTGGCTGTATCACCGAGCTACTGACGGAGACCACGTGGGGACGAGCAGGGGCATCACACACCCCTGGGGGCGCCACCACCTGGGGGGGAGCCAACGGGACCCCCAGCACTAGACCACGGGGAGAATGTGGCACCCTGTTTGTGATAATAATGATGATAATGATGATAATAATAAACAACTACAGTCATTCCTACAACACACTAACGTCGGGGTCATTTTCATTCTCTCTAATAACCGTTTCCTCCACCAGAACGTTCTCCTCTCCTCGCCCGGGAAAAATTCTACCACCCGGAAAACTTGTGTGGGATAAACACTTTTTTCCTGACTCGAGGTTGTCAAGATGGAAGGAAGCATCACGCACTGACTATACCATCACCACCACTACGTTGACCAACCACCATCAAACACATCGCTACCACTACTAACGCCACCAGTCACTACCACAATCAAGATCATTATTACTACCACCATCAAAAGTACAAACAAACATACAAACTACTACTACTACAATCAACCACTATTAGAGGCGACAGTATAGAGTGTAGTTCGTCAGACCGTGATAGTAGAAGCATCAATAGAATCTCTCTCTCTCTCACATTCCCTCCTTGACTTACCTCAACACACACGACCAATAAACACACATCAACGGCTATACCAGTTTACAAGAGAAACATTCCTCACGCTTCTTCCCCTGTGTGTGTGTGTGTCGTGTGTGTGTGTGTGTGTGTGTGTGTGTCGTGTGTGTGTGTGTCGTGTGTGTGTGTGTGTGTCGTGTGTGTGTGTGTGTGTGTGTGTGTGTGTGTGTGTGTCGTGTGTGTGTGTGTGTCGTGTGTGTGTGTGTGTGTGTCGTGTGTGTGTGTGTGTGTCGTGTGTGTGTGTGTTGAAGCCCTGTTATTATTCCTGAGTCAGCTCGAACACCTGTTGTTTGTCTGTTCCAATAACACACACACACACCTGGACTGTGAGTGTACAGGAAACGCCATCTATGGTCCGGGTCAAGTACCTGTAGTGAGGTTTATTGACTATACTTAATTAACTCGGTGCACCTGTTCTCTTCCCGGCCACTCACTGCCTCCCTGAATATCCCACGTTGTTAAATTAAGTCCTCTCGCTCGTGGCCACACCGAAATAGTTATGGCCACACCGAAATAGTCATGGCCACACCGAAATAGTCATGGCCACAACGATACACCCAGAGCAACACACCCACGCCTAGAGCAACACACCCACGCCTAGAGCAAAGCACGAAGAGTGCGGGGAGATATGATAGAAGTATTTAAGTGGGTGAAAGGAATCAATAAAGGGGATATAGATAAAGTTCTTATAATATCCGAGCAGGATAGGACTCGGAGCAACGGATTTTAGTTGGATAAGTTTAGGTTTAGGAGGGAGATAGGAAGGATCTGGTTCACAAATAGGGTGGTGGACGAGTGGAACAAGCTTAGCAACTTTGTAGTAAGTGCTGGAACGCTGGAAAGTTTCAAAAGGAGGCTGGATAGATTCATGGATGATAGAGAGTGGTAGTAACTCTCGACAGGAGCTGCCATGCACAGGCCAACCGGCCGATTGCAGACTCCTTATTTTCTTCTGTTCTTATGTTCTAGAACCACACCCATGCCCAGAAGAACACGCCCTCGCCTCAGTCAGCCACACAAGAGGAGCCTGACGTGGTGGTGGTGGTGGTGGTGGTGGTG
Organism: Homarus americanus; assembly: GCF_018991925.1. Classification (NCBI taxonomy): domain Eukaryota; kingdom Metazoa; phylum Arthropoda; class Malacostraca; order Decapoda; family Nephropidae; genus Homarus; species Homarus americanus. The sequence goes on from NW_024750852.1 coordinate 6,426,439, forward strand.
GTAGTAGTCGTAAATAACTCAAGAGTTTGGTACGAACGTCACGGCTGGCTGATACGTCACGCTCTGCCTCCTGTTTTAAGCTGACCCAGGTGTGACGCCCAAGTGTGACGCCCAAGTGTGACGCCCAGGTGTGACGCTCAGTATAACACACACACACACGCTACAAGAAATGTGGGTAACCTAACCTAACCTGACCTGACTCAAGTTTACTCCTCCTTATACCACTGACCTGCTGACCTGACCTCTAAACACCTCTGATAAGCCCCTCCCCTTCTCCGCAAGCTTCCCCTGTTGGGCGCTGTGAACGTTTTTGCGCTTACCCTTGAACAGGATGCAAGGGGGTGCCCAATAAACTAGCCCCCTGGGACAAATTATTAAAAAAAAATCCGCCTCCTCTAACACCCCTTACTGACCTGACTGGTGAATGGTTGTTACACTTACGGGACATTCCATCATATTAAGGTTTAACTTTACCAGCGACCAATAATGATAGATACAGATATCACCTAACTTAACCTAACCTAACCTAACGACATTTATTTTTCTTATTAATTTCTTCCGAAGATATATCACTTAATTCCCAGATAGAGAGAGAGAGAGAGAGAGAGAGAGAGTTACATCACCCTCAGATAGTAGTTTGCTTTTGTTTAGTCTAACCAAGGACCAACAGCCGGAGTAGTGACGTCACGGACCAACATTCGTGTGTACAGTTAGTGTGTACGGTGACATCTGGAGGGTCCCAGCTGGTGTGTGTGTGTGTGTGGGAGGGGGGGGTCACTCGACACTAAGACTAGGTGTGGCTTGTTAGGGTACGTGTGTGTGTGTGTGTGTGTGTGTGTGTGTGTGTGTGTGTGTGTGTGTGTGTGTGTGTGAGAGAGTGTGTGTGTGTGTGTGTGTGTGTGTGTGTGTGTGTGAGAGAGTGTGTGTGTGTGTGTGTGTGTGTGTGTGTGTGTGTGTGTGTGTAAGGCAAGGTTTTCTATTCTTCATTCACGTGTTTTCCTTTCTCTCTTCCCATTCCCTCCTTCATTCTTTACTCTTTGCTTCTTCCTCTTTCTCTCCCTTCTTTTCCTCTATGTCCCTCCCCTTCTTCCTAGTCTTTCCTTCCTCATTCTTTCCCTTCTCCCTCTCCCTCCTTTCTCATTCTTTCCTTCTTGCTATTTCTTCGCGTCTTTCTCTCCCTTTTCCACACCCACCCCCCCTTCCTAGACACCCGGAAATACGGATGGATATAAAACAAGAACGGAAGCACGGACGGGTGAAGAGAAACCCCGGAAAAACGGACGAACTGACGGAATGAAACAAGGACAAGCGGACGGAAATAAAAAAAGGTAGAAATTAATATACCCGACCTTAACCCACTACAACTTTTATTGTTTTTGTTGTTGTTTTTGTTGTTGTTTCTGTTGTTGTGGCACAGGTGGTTCATTTTGTCAGGTACACGGTGTAAAAGCATAAAGGTGGGTCAGTGTGTGTTGTGGGACAGAGTGGGACAGGTGGTGGGATAGTGTGGGGACAGGTGGTGGAACAGATGGTAATACATAGGACGAGAAGGTGAGGCAGATGGAACGACACAGGTGGTGGTGGAAGGGCTGAGGAAAGGGAGGTGGAGGAAGGATAGGGTAGGGTAGGTCGTCATGGATAGTGGATGAGGGCGGGGCTGTTACGTTGACGCCCGTGATACCGTCTATGGGCGGCCGCGCCTCAACACCCCCGCCCTACACACACACACACACACACACACACACACACACACACACACACACATGTAGTTTAAAAATCCCATTAAACCGCCACAACACAAATTCAGAAACAACACTGCCAGGTAAGTTTGCTCCTGAAATTACGTATTAACAAGATTCCGAGACAATCTGGAGAGGTATTGAGTTTGGGATGAGGGTGGAGAGCGAGTGTAGTGGGATGGGAAGTGGGTGGGGAGAGGGTGTAGTGGGTGGGGAGAGGGTGTAGTGGGTGGGGAGAGGGTGTAGTGGGTGGGGAGAGGGTGTAGTGGGTGGGGAGAGGGTGAAGTGGGTGGGGAGAGGGTGTATTGGATGGGGAAAGGGTGAAGAGGGTGTAGTGGGTGTAGTGGGTGTAGTAAGGAACTGGGTAGGCGGGATATGACTCTAATGGAAATATGGGCCGTGATGTGAGTAAGTAACATAGGTCTAGCGTGGGCTGGCTGTGGGTGTAACGTGGGCGGGGCGTGGATGGAGACGCGTGTCGTGGGCGGGGGTGTTGCTTTCCCACGACCACTACACCTTCAACACCACTGAAATAATTACCAACCTAACCTAATCCAACCTAACCTAACCTAACCTAACCCAACCCAACCCAACCTAACCTAACCTAACCTAATCCAACCTAACCTAACCTTTATTTAAATACCTGTTGGGTTTAATGGCGTTCTTCAGGGGCGTTGTATTGGATGTATCGCATCATTAAGAAAAGCAATCTGGTTAATGGCCTAAAATGACCACAACACACAGGTAATAACTGTGTGTGTGTGTGTGTGTGTGTGTGTGTGTGTGTGTGTGTGTGTGTGTGTGAGTTGATGCCGTATCGAGCTACCAAATCTTTGTAATCTTGACGCCATTACCGACGTTATCTTTGAACTGTTGGTTTACTGAAGAAGATAAGAACGTCCTGACATTAAGTACTTCCGGGAGGCAGTACATGAGAACCTTATGTGAGATACTGTGAGTGTCGGGTCCCACGGCGTCAGGGAGGAACGGCAAATGTTTCGTCTAACTCAGCGCCCTCCTGTGTTTACGATCAGCTGACTAGTGTAAACAAAGCCAGGAGGAGCCATCACCACCACTACCACTGTTACCACCACTACCACCACCATCGCTGCTACCACCACCACTACCACCATCACTACTACTGCTACCACCGCCACTACTACAACTACCACCATCACTACTACTGCTACCACCACCACCATCGTTCCTACGTCCATATGAAGTTATCAACACACCCACAAACAAACTGACCCTTGTTGTTAACGACCACAGCCAAGGTTCCCTCACGGTTTCAAAGTTGTAAAATAACTTGGTAAACTCTTAGTACTTTGGAGTATTGTCACCCCGCAGCTAATCAACAGGTATGTGAACGATTGTTTCCCGCCGCCATGTTAATTCAGTTAACTCAGTCGAATTTTGTGAATATCAGTGTTCATGTTTTAACAAGTGAAATAATCATGTGCCAGGTAATTCATGTAAAGTAAGTGTCGTCTGTATTGTTGCCAGACGTAAAGTTATGTGTATTTGAGTTTGACATTTACACGCTCGTGACTCTTCCTCAACGCATCTCCAAGCACCGTCTGTGTTCGGTAGCCGCCTATGGGCAAGATGGTCCTTGAAGAATGTCTTGAATGTGGCGAGATTAGAATCCGAGAACAGGACTACCCAGGGAACACGGTGCGAAGACACTGTGTATAGTAACATAGTAGTGAACATATTGTGTATAATCGTGACACTTCTGGGCTGCATGCTCATCTCCAGGCCGTGTTTCAGCTCAAATTTCAAAGCTGTAGACGTGCATTACGGACAAACAGACAAATACAGTGTTTTATAATAGATTAACCAAAGGAAAGATTATGTTAAAAAAAAGTATGGTCAATGGTTCCGGTATAAACGCTAACACAGAACTATAGAACTCGACTTGTGTATTATCAGGTTTCAGCACCATCATTATCATCACCATCATCATAATCATCATAATCATCATCATGACCACCAGTCAATACCAATCCCCCTACAGAATTAAACCCTTCTTATCTAAGGCTTCCACACCCATCCTCCCTGAAGCCTCTCCTGTCCACCAAGCTTCCCTTCTGTCAGTCATCACGGGTCATTTACCGAGTATCTCCTTGCCTCGTGCGGGCATCAACTTGACCCACTCTCAGGGGTGTGTGTGTGTGTGTGTGTGACGGTGTGTGTGTGTGTGTGTGTGTGTGTGTGTGTGTGTGTGTGTCGGTGTGTGTGCGTGTGTGACGTGTGTGTGTGTGTGTGTGTGACGGTGTGTGTGTGTGTGTGTGTGTGCGTGTGTGTGTGTGTGTGTGTGTCGGTGTGTGTGTGTGACGGTGTGTGTGTGTGTGTGTGCGCGTGTGTGTGTGTGACGGTGTGTGTGTGTGTGTGTGTGTGTGTGCGTGTGCGTTTGGTAGTAACGTGAGCCCTGAGACGCCTCCTCATGATGATCACGACCCAACAGAAGCGATCATAGGACCTGGCCCTCCCGACACCCAACACCAAAGGGCACCACCACGTAGGATCACCTCTCTCCTTGGTCTATAGCTAGTATAGGATCCCCACCTAGTCTTGAAGGATCTCCACCTATAGTCTCACAGGATCCTCAGTTCGTCTCGTATAGGAATCCCCACAAAGTCCTAGTAGGTAGCAGTCCCTCGCTTACACTCCATCCGTGAAGGCAGCGAGCAATCCTATTACTTCGCCTTGGCTCTAAATATCTTCCAATATGCTAAGCAGTTCATGGCGGAGATACTGAAGAAATTGCTATGATGATCTCTCTCTCTCTCTCTCTCTCTCTCTCTGAAAAGAACCACCACCACCACAACAACAACAGGAGTAATAATAATAATAATAATAAACTGCCACTCACACTAACTTCGCCATCTTCCTTCACCATAAAAAGAATCCAATTCCCTCTGGCTCTCAAGTGTACGCTTTTTATCCCGTTTTCTTTTTTCCTTCCTTCGTATCTTCCTTCTTTATTTCTTTCTTTCCTTCCTTCCTTCCTTCTTTATTTATTTCCTTCGTTCTTTCGTTTCTTCCTCCATTTTTACTTTCCTTCTTGCATTCATTCTATTCCTTCCTTCCTTCCTATCACAGAGCAAGCACTACCACCTCCCTCATGGTACGCACTCCAACATACTCGAAAGGGTACGAATTTGACCCCTCCTCCTCCTCCTCCTCCTCCTCAAAAAACTCCATCTACCCCACCTCCCCCGGAAGAGTAAACCCCACCCCCCACGGATGAACAAGAACCACCCCTCCCCCACCTCCTCCCCCGGATAAATAAGAATGACCCCCTCACCCCCAGATGAGTAAGAATGACCCCCTCACCCCCGGATGAGTAAGAATGACCCCCCCTCACCACCGGATGAGTAAGAATGACCCCCCTCACCCCCGGATGAGTAAGAATGACCCCACCACCGGATGAGTAGAATGCCCCCTCACCCCCCGGATGAGTAGAATGACCCCTCACCCCCCCCGGATGAGTAAGAATGACCCCTCCCTCCCCCCGGATGAGTAAGAATGACCCCCTCACCCCCCGGATGAGTAAGAATGACCCCTCACCCCCCCCCTCCCCCCGGATGAGTAGAATGACCCCCTCACCCTCCCTCAGTAAGAACCGTAAGTCACACCTTCTCCAGTTACCCCAACAGATTAAGACGCCCCTCCCCCCCTACAGTACACCCTCACTCACACTCTCTCCTGCTGACTCACTTGACACAGTACCACACAATATACAGTTGACACTGTACTAGGCTGATTATACAGTCTTCCTGGGTCCTCTTACTGCTCAAGACCTGCCTGGTATTACTGTATTGCTGCTCAAGACCTTCCTGGGTCCTCTTACTGCTCAAGACCTGCCTGGTATTACTGTATTGCTGCTCAAGACCTTCCTGGGTCCTCTTACTGCTCAAGACCTGCCTGGTCTAAGTGTTGATGGTTGTCCCTAGTGCTAACCTTACTTTAGAAGTCACACTCAACACTCAAAGGCCTCAGCTAACCAATGTCTCAAGGCCTCATCTAACCATTCTCTCATAGGTCTCAGCTAACCAATGTCTCAAAAGCCTCAGCTAACCATTCTCTCATAGGCCTCAGCTAACCAATGTCTCAAAGGCCTCAGCTAACCATTCTCTCATAGGCCTCAGCTAACCAATGTCTCAAAGGCCTCAGCTAACCATTCTCTCATAGGTCTCAGCTCACCTTAATCTCCCAGCATGACTCGTCCATTCTCAAGCGGCAGAGAATATGGCGTGTTGGGAAACTAAAAAAAAAAATCTCTCAGCAGAAAGATATTATGCTAGCCCCCCTCCCCCCCCCCATAAGTGGAGTAGTGAGGCGAGTGCTGCACATTACCTCTTTTTACCACAACTCCGAGCCAGTGTGTTTGGCAGGTAAGTACAGGTGAGCGGTGATGAAGTGGACGATATACAGTACAGGGTGTCTCAGAAAAATGTATATATACCGTCTTATAAATTTTCATAAGAGATCAGGTGAATTTTTATTATTTAGTTTATTTGTGTTATTTTTTGTGTGGTATTTCAACAGCAACATTGTCCTTACTTGTGGGGCAGGGCGGGGTGGGGCAGGGCGGGGTGGGGCAGGGCGGGGTGGAGCAGGGCGGTGGGGGAGGGAACCACACACACCAACATTTCTCTGAGACACCCTGTATGATCTCTCTAATAGGCACACCTGGACAGCAGCTCTTTAATATAACCTGGATTATTTTTTTTCTGTGAGTAAAATGTAATGATATATATTTTTTTTAATCTTGACTTTGGTAAATTTCATGTATGATTATTCGTAATACAAGTGTTGCAACGTGTACGTGTGAAGGATGAGGTAACCCAGGTAATGTAGGCGACTTGGTTACATATGACGGGAGATTTTATTCACAATTTCGCTTTTTTTTTCGCGTTCGTTCAAAGTCCGATAAACTATTTTTTTTCTGCTCAAAAATTGTCAGCGTCTTTATCGAAGTTGTCTTGTGTACGACCAGCCCGATACTATACGAACTAATTTGCTTACCCTTGTTTACCTGTGGATGGTGTGAGAGATTTACCTGTCGTCGTGAGGTTGATGAGTAAGCGCCACGGATCACCTGAAGGTTATGTGAGAGAGAGAGGGGGGGGGGAGTGCTAATCTTCAGGTGATCCGACAATCACAGTACCCTACAAGTTTAGTCTGGGAAGAATATAGGAAACACGTTATATTTTTAGTATACAAGACTTAATCCCTACTTTTACCCCCACCTTTAGCCCAGCCTTTAACCCCGGCTGGTACCTTCCCACAGTAGCAACAGACACTCATCCTCCTCTACTGAATTATTAATATAGTCAGTCCGTCACACACACACACACAGAGCGTCTAGCAGCAGCCATAGTACACACACGTAACTAGACACTCATATGAACGTGTTGGGGGAGGTTGATCAGCCGGGCGGGAAACGGGAAGCTGTTCACATTCTCCAACTTCCTCGTATTCAGACCAGCGTAGGGCGGTGGTGGAGTGTTGGGGGTCATACCACACAACACAACACACTCGTGACGTAACCTAAAGTAACCTAACACATCCTCAAGCCAGCAACAACACCACGTCGTCAGGTACAGTACTTCCCCTGCAGGACAACAATTGATGACTTCCCCAGCAGACACTTCCACTATGACCTCTCTCTCTCTCTCTCCTTACACTCTATATGCACCTCACAACTCCTGTACCCTACACACACTATGTACCTCACCACAACCCCCCCCCACCTTACCCACCTCTCATCCCATTAGTACTCCTTACCTCACTCTCTCCTCCTCTCCTAGCAACACCACTCTCACCCCCAACCCTCCCGTTCACTTACTCTTTCCTCCTCCTCTTCCTGGCCTCAAACCTCACTTTCCCCACTCCTTCCCCATTCCCTCCTCCACCTCCTTACTTCCCACACATCATCCTTCCCTTTCTCACTTCCCAACACCATCCTTCCCTACCCTCTCTCACCTCTACCCCCCACACCTCCCTTTAACGAGACACACCTCCTCCCCCCACACACACTCACACTGCCCTTGTCCTAAACGACAAAGTCAAACTCTCTTCTCAAACTAACCTCCAACTCCCACCATTACCTCCTCCCCCTCCCCTTCACCCAACACCCTATATTTAATGTTGTCTTTTATCTCGGGGGGCGCTGTAATAATACCTGGCTTGATCCCACGATAAAGCCGGGATGGGGTAAGGTGGGACGCGGCCGTGCAGGTTAAGTGAGCGGCGCACCCCAGCTGTCACGGCGCCAAGGTGTCAAAACCATCGCCTCAAATGATGACAAACCACGAATTTCTGCAGCACATCAGAGTTTTATTTACTATAACGACGTAAATGGAAGGGACGACGTAAATGGGGAAAAACGTAAATGAAAAACGACGTAAATGGGGGAAGCGGATGATCAGCAGCATCTCGTCCACACATGCTTGACTATTTTAACAGGAACTTCTGAGAATACGTACCGCGGGACCTTCCATAAACAGAACTGCAACCTGTGGTTTTACAGCTTACCCGTCGCGCTCGCTAGTGAAGAAAAAAGATGACCATAATGTAATGTTTTATTGTTAACGACTGAAATTAACGACAAAAGATGGATTTTAACACGGCAATAAAGGGAATACTAGCAAAGACCGGCAGACATATTGGTTTAGTTTATTATAATGAAGAGTAATGGTGGAGGTTATGACTTAGTGTGCACTGCTGGACCTACAACATCTCCCTCTCTCCATCACCACCATCTCCCTATCTCCATCACCACCATCTCCCTCTCTCCATCACCACCATCTCCCTCTCTCCATCACCACCATCTCCCTATCTCCATCACCACCATCTCCCTATCTCCATCACCACCATCCCCCTCTCTCCATCATCCCCCTCTCCCTACCACCACCGTCTCACCATCACCACCGTCTCCCTCTCCCTACCACCACCACCACCACCGTCTCCCTACCACCACCACCACCACCATACATGGACCGCTGCTCTCTGAGGCAACACGTCCGGTAAAGGTAACTTTCCTTGACAAGTGGAACCTGTTTGGCGCCGACACACACACACACACACACGCATATATATACATGCCCTCGTGTGTATTGAGAACATGAGAGAGAGAGAGAGAGCCAGGTGTGTGACAAGTGATGTTCTAATCAATAAAACTTATGACCATAACATACTTAACACTACAATAACCTAACTTAGCCTAATCTTACATTACCTCACCTTACCTTAACCACACAACCAAAATTATAGTAACACAAGATGAAATAATACCATACACGAAACTGTTAATTATTATTATTATTATTATTATTATTGTTGTTACCCTGGATGTAATTATCACCAATCGTCTTATACACACACCCTGTCCTGTACTTCCATAAGGCTTAATCTACCCCAAAAGTTACCATCGTTACTGATACTCAACATCACAACCATTCAATTCAACCACTAAAACACAACTACAACACGAACAACAACAACAAACTGAGTAACAACACTATAGTCACTCCTCCAACACATCATCACCCTCCAACACTCCCACAACACCCTCCAACACCCCCCACGGAGAGCCAGGCCACGCACCATGGCAATACAGTGTCATTACTCATTACGTTGACGAGTGAGTGATCGCCCCTCCTCGCCTCCTAGAATACTGATGCTCGCCACCCTACCACCAACACCTCCTCGCCACCCTACCACCACCACCTCCTCGCCTGCACCTACCAGCCAATGAGAGAGAGAGAGAGAGAGAGAGAGAGAGAGAGAGAGAGAGAGAGAGAGAGAGAGAGAGAGAGAGAGAGAGAGAGAGAAAAAAAAGAGAAAAGAGGAAAATAAATAACTTTCAGATCTCCTTGCTGGTACTAAGGCCCTCAACATCACTTTCCCACCAGTTCACCACCCCCCACCAGTACCAATTCCTACCACCACCAACCACTACCATACCAGTCAACCACTACCATCACCCCACCAGTACCACCAGTACCCAACCACCACCACCATCACCTTACCGAAATTGAGCAAAACATCCAAGACTTATTTTGTTTTCAACTTACGACCGAACCGTCAAAACACATTCCTGCCAACAGGTGCCAGACAACAACGAGAGAGAGAGAGAGAGAGAGAGAGAGAGAGAGAGACGGAACATTATGACAGATTTTCTTAGTCGCTGGAAAGTAATACAATGACCTGCTGGTGAAAGGCTACTGTTAATGTGTGTGTGTGTGTGTGTGTGTGTGTGTGTGTGTGTGTTAAACAGTTACTGTCACTATCACCATACCTGCCCATACTATTGCTACTATCACACACACCCGTCTCCTCTACACCTACCTGTACCCCACCACACACCCGTCTCCTCTACACCTATACCTGCACCCCAAAACACCTACCTGTACCCCACCACACACCCGTCTCCTTTACACCTATACCTGCACCCCACCACACACCCGTCTCCTCTACACCTACCTGCACCCCTAACACACACCCGTCTCCTCTACACCTACCTGCACCCCTAACACACACCTGTCGCCACCAGCCACCTGTCCCTACCTGGCCATCCTAATTAACCCTCCATCAATCGTGTTTACTTTCCTCTATACCTGTCCAACGGTCCTCTCATTAACCACCTGCCTTGACGGTGTTCGCTAAATATACACGTGAGAGAAGAGAAGAGAAGAGAAGAGAAGAGAAGAGAAGAGAAGAGAAATAGAAAAAGAGAGAAAGAGAGATAGCATTTTTCTACGTGTGTGTGTGTGTGTGTGTGTGTGTGTGTGTGTGTGTGTGTGTGTGTACATCAACCTCTCAAATAATGAAGAATCTCTACAATTAAGTAAATGGTTAAGTAGGTAATTAAGTAGGTAGGTAAGTAAATTTAGTAGATTATTAAGTAGTTAAATAAAAGTGTGGAGGTTGTGACGCCCAGGAGTAATGACTGACTTATTTCTGCCTCAGACCGTCACTCATCATCACCACCACTCTTACCTCCCTCTCCCCTCCAACGTCTCTTCCCTCCTCTTCACCTCTCCCCTCCAAGCGTCTCTTCCCTCCTCCTCACCTCCCCACTTCTTCCCTCCTCTTCACCTCTCCCTCTCCTCGCCCCCCTCCACTAACGTCTATACTTCTAATTATCCTTCCTCTCCTCCCTCCTGCTACTTCCTCTCCCTTTCCACCTTACCATCCCTCTCCTCCGTCCCTCCTACCATCCCTCTCCCCCCCCTCTCTACCATCCTCTCCTTCCTCACCCCCCCCTCCCCCCCTCACATCTGTTCGAAGATTACTGTAAAATAGTAGTGGTTGATGTTGATAGTTTGAGGAGCCTTGAGGCGTTCTCTCCCTTCCCATCGTGACTCCATCCTCCTTCACTCCACCACAGCCCCTCCCTCTCTATACTCCCTACGTCACTAAGTCAGCGCCCCTCCCTACAAACTCCCTCCTGGTAGCTCCTCCTCCATCATCACCCCTCATTTTCTCTACAGTTTACATACTCCATCATCACCCTCCAACACTCCATCATCACCCTCCAACACTCCATCATCACCCTCCAACACACCCATCATCACCGTCCAACACACCAACATCACCCTCATCACACCACTCCTCATCACCCTCCAACACTCCATCATCACCCTCCAACACTCCATCATCACCCTCCAACACTCCAACATCACCCTCCAACACTCCATCACTCCATCACTCCTCATCTCTTCTTCCCCTTCCTCTTCCTTCGCCACAAAAAAAATGCATTCTTCACCCGCGTTATAACCTGAACCAGTCAAGTCAGGGCAGGCGGGAGTTGGGCTGAGTAATGGACGCCAAAGGTAAATCACAGCAAGGAATTCCCACGCCAGCCACACACACACACACACACACACACACACACACTTACCAGGGAACTAACACACACTTACCAGGGAACTAACACACACACCACACCAGGGAACTAACACACACACTTACCAGGGAACTACACAACACTAGGGAACTAACACACACTTTAACACACACAGGAACTAACACACACACTTACCAGGGAACTAACACACACTTACCAGGGAACTAACACACACAACTAACACACACACTTACCAGGGAACTAACACACACACACACTTACCAGGGAACTAACACACACACACTTACTAACACACACACACACACTTACCAGGAACTAACACACACTTACCAGGAACTAACACACACCAGGGAACTAACACACACACACAACTAACACACACTAACAGGAACTAACACACACACTTACAACTAACACACACACACACACTTACCAGGGAACTAACACACACTTACTACACACACTTACCAAACACACTTACCAACAACACACACACACACTTACCAGGGAACTAACAGGAACTAACACACACACACCAGGGAACTAACACACACTTACCAGGGAACTAACACACACACTTACCAGGGAACTAACACACACTTACCTGGGAACTAACACACACACAACACACACACACTTACCTGGGAACTAACACACACACTTACCTGGGAACTAGTCTACCTGTGGCTGCCTCACACCAACACAACCTTCGTCACTTACCTGTAAAGAGATGCTAATATTAACATAAATAAATTAACAATTATAAGTAACAATAAGAGCTTACATCAGAGGTTGAAAGTTGGTGTGGTGGTGGTGGTGGTGGTGGTGAAGTGGTGGTGAGAGTGGTGGTGAGTGGTGGTGAAGTGGTGGTGGTGAGGGTGGTGAGTGGTGGTGAGAAGTGGTGGTGAGTGGTGGTGGTGAGGTGGTGGAGGAGGTGAGGTAGTGGAAGTGGTGGTGTAATATAGTGGTCGTTCTCAACAATCCCTACATCTCCCCCTAGCACACACACACACACACACACACACACACACACACACACACACACACACACACACACACACACACACACACACACACACACACACACACACACACACACACACACACACACACACACCACACACACACACACACACACACACACGTATTCTTCAAGTTTAAAGAACTTCCTCCATTTCCTCGCCAAGATGAATTATTCTCGGGTAAAAATATAAGCAAAAGTCGGCCAAATGTTCCTCCAGACACAACACAAAAATATAAATAATTACTCGGTCATTTGTAGCAGCTAAAAGTACTTCAGAAGATCTATCGTCTTTAACCTTTACTGATTAACGTTTATGGAATAGTAATAATAATAACAACAACAATAATAATAATAACTAATCATAACAGCAATAATAATAACAGTAAAAACTAGTAATAACAACAATAACATCATCTAAGTTACAACAAGACTCTACCTTAACTAGACACGTTCACATAACACCAGACAAAATTTCCCACTTAAATTGTGCCTCTTAAATGGACCCCAGTCAACGTTTACATTCGATCTCCTAATTGGCCTTCGATAAACGTTAAAGTTGTCTCGTAAATGTTCTCAGTTAACACTTAAATGACCATCAGTAAACGTATCTAGATAAGGTCAAGTCTCCGAGTAATTTTTCCTTTGTGTTTTATCGTTTGTTAAAAAAAATAAATAAATAAAAGTTAAGTGTATTCCTTTGGTCAATTCATCAGCGTGGAAAACTTGTAAGGAATACGAGGAGACCAACCAGCCAACCAACCAACCAACCAACCAACCAACCAACAACCAACCAGCCAACCAGCCAACCAACCCAGCCAGCCAACCAACCAGCCAACCACCAACCAGTCAGCCAATCAACCAGTCAGCCAATCAACCAGCCAGCCAACCAACCAACCAGCCAGCCAGCCAGTCCAGGGTCATCTCAATACAATTCCAACACCAATTTGCTAGGCCATGTTTGTGTCGCCATTTTAATGAACCAGTTAGACCAGTCCTCACTTCCTCAGCTGAGAGAGAGAGAGAGAGAGAGAGAGAGAGAGAATAAAGAAGAACAAGAATAAGAATAACAAGAACAAGAAGATGAAAAAGAAGAACAAGAAGAAATCTACTTCCAGCATTAACATAACCCAAATATTCACACTCATATCACCAGCTTTACTACAACGACTACTATTACTACTTCTTCTACTACTACTACTACTACTACTACTAGATGCAAGACAAGGAAGACCCCTATGACAGCCTCTTCTCCCACCACCAACGAGTGCCATCTACCCCACCAAAGAGTGCCACCAGTATCACATTATCCTGCTGCGTCATCTGGGTCTCGGAAGATGAGGGGGAACAAAAACACGAATAAAAACGGAGAATGAGAGAAAAAAATAAAGGACACAAACACACACAAGAAAAAACAAGCTATATGTCCTGAGTTTTCATTCAGGTCGTGTGTGTGTGTGTGGTTACGTCACAGGAGGCAATGGGTGGGTTCGGTTTGTTTTTTTGAGACCAGATGGAGGCAAAACATTGTTAGGGTGATGAGAAAGGAGAGAAGAGAAGATAAGGGGAGGGGGAACTCCTAACACCTTTATATCAACGGTCCTTCAAAAACAAGACCAACTTCATCAATAAATTACTAGGACCCTCCCAAGCAGTTCCACCCACCAACCCACCCTTAACGTTTCCCTCCTGGTGTGAGTCTAGCCCACCCCTGACGGTCTATACAGCCCACCCCCTGTTAGTCCCTCAACCCCACCGTCAACACCAACCCACAAACCATCCATGCAATGAACCAAACAGCTAGTCTAAGTTCCAATGGTGTGTACCCAACATTGGAGGTGGCATCTTTTTTAAGCTGTATTTAGTCAGTGTAATGGTTGCCTTTCCTGGACTCACTGGCGGGTCTTTTCGTTCGATTTCTTTTTTCAGGAGCAGCTCTTGGCAGCCACAGCTCTAGGCGACCAAAACTCTTCCCTGGCCACACTGCCAACCTTCCACCACCAATAGTAACTATATGGGCTTGGCGGCTATGTATATATATCATCTGTTTCCCATTGTGATCTTCCAGACAATCTTCCAGCAGCGAGACTGACTGGAATATCCTGGAAGCCCCTGGTGACTCCTGGACACAATCTTCCAGACGCATGACAGTCTTGTAAAGCCTTGGCAGACGGACGCAATTTACTTCTGATGACCTTCCAGGGAAACTTCCACAGCGGCAGACAGGGGGACGGTGTGGGTGACTTACATCATCCGGGCGGCTACAGAGAGCGGTGTGGGTGGCTTCACATCATCCGGGCGGCTACAGAGAGCGGTGTGGGTGGCTTCACATCACCTGGGCGGCCACACAACCTTCCAGGCTACTGTACTCTCGCGAGACAACAGAGTGAGGACGGTGTGGCGGCCGCTCACTGTCTGAACCTCCGGGCGCTGCTGAGATGAATCATGCGGGATGAACTAGATTAAATGATTCACTTGGCTGACTCACTCTTCTGATGGGTGGGTGAGTGGGTGGGGTGGGTGAGTGGGTGGGTGAGGGTGGGTGGGTGTGGAGTGGGTGGGGTGGGAGTGGGGAGTGGGTGGGGTGGGTGAGTGGGTGGGGTGGGTGGGTGGGTATCTGAGTGACTGGGCATGGGAGCTACAACAGAAGGGAGAAAACAGGGACGGGAGGGTTATAAATAAAATGGAAGGGTCTAAAGCACCACAACACAACCCTAGTGTCATGACGTCACTAACAAGGATGCTCCAGAAACAACAAACACATACTAAACAACAAAAACACAGAACAAACAACAACTACAACAACAACAACTGCAAAAAACAACAACTACAACAACAACAACTGCAACAACAACACATAACAACAAAAAACACAGAACAAACAACAACTGCAACAACAACAACTGCAAAAAACAACAACTACAACAACAACAACAATCCGCAACAACAACAACTACAACAACAACAACTGCAACAACAACAACTACAACAACAAACAACCTAGCAACAACAACTACAACAACAACAACTGCAACAACAACAACTAACAAACAAATGCAAACAAACAACTACAAACAACAAATAAATCAACAACAACAACTACAACAACAACAACAACTGCAAAACAACAACAACTGCAACAACAACAACTACAACAACAACAACTGCAACAACAACAACTACAAACAACAACAACTGCAAACAAACAACTGCAAATCAACAACAACTGCAACAACAACAACTACAACAACAAACAGCAACTGCAAATAAACAACAACTACAACAACAACAACTCCAACAACAAATAACCAACCTACAACAACAACAACTGCAACAACAACACAACAACAACAACTGCAAACAACAACAACTACAACAACAACAACCCAAACAACAACTACAACAACAACTGCAAACAACAACAACCACAACAACAACAACAACAACAACAACAACTGCAAGAGACCCCAATTTTTCTCTATCTACCCACAGTTTCATCACCATCTCATCACCAAAGCACCACCACCACCACCACAGCACCACCATAAAACCATCACCACCACAGCATAATCACCATTAAAGCGTCATCACCATAGCACCACCAACACCACAGCACCACCACCACCAACACAGCATCACCACTGCACATCCATCACCACCACAGCACCACCATCAAAGCATCATCACCACAGCACCACCATCAAAGCATCATCACCACAGCACCACCAACAAAGCGTCACCACCACAGCATCACCACTGCACATCCATCACACCACAGCACAGCACCATCAAAGCACCACCACACCACCACACACACATCATCACCTGCACATCCATCACCACCACAGCACCACCATCAAAGCATCATCACCAAAAGCAGCACATCACCTCACACATCCAGCATCATCACCATCCACAGCACCACCACAGCACACATCCAAGCATCCAGACTCATCGTAACATACCAAATTTAGCCCCATTACTGCCTGCTAACACTCATCTTCATCATTGAGAGGCCAAGCTGTGATGTTCTTTACTGCTGCTGTGTGATGCTGTGTGCTGTGGTGGTGTTGTTGTGTGATGTTATGTGGTGGTGGTGCTGCTGTGATGCTGTGGTGGTGCTGTGTGATGCTGTGGTGGTGGTGCTGTGTGATGCTGTGGTGGTGGTGCTGTGTGATGCTGTGGTGGTGGTGCTGTTGTGATGCTGTGGTAGGTTGCTGTGTGATGCTGTGGTGTGTGTGATGCTGTGTGGTGTTGTTGTGTGATGCTGATGCTGTGGTGGTGTTGCTGTGTGATGCTGTGGTGATGCTGGTGGTGGTGCTGTGGTGGTGGTGCTTACTGCCCTTACGTCATGTTTCTTGGCCTCCCACACCTTCCTCCTACGCCATCAATCTGGCTCATACAGCATCCCTCCAGGCCTTTCTGCCCCCCACACTGCCCCACCTCCACCTGTCCTCCCCCACCACACTGCCCCACCTCCACTACTGTCCCTCCCCCACCACACTGCCCCACCTCCACTGCCTCACCTCCACTACCGTCCCTCCCCACCACATCCTCACCCCACCACACTGCCCCTCCCCGTCTCTCCACCCCACCACCATCCCTCACCCCACCACACTGCCCCTTCCTTCACCCCCACCGTCCCTCAACCATCCTTCTACTGCCCCACAACACTTGCTTAATTCTCTGGTTTGGTGTCGTGTCGTGGTGTAGTGTCCCTTTTGCAGTTATCCGTTGTTCAGGACTAACACTAGCTCCCCCTTCTCGCCCTCACATACCTTTCCACTCCAATTTAATCTATTTTCCTTCCCTCCCTTCCTCGCACCTCTCCATTCCCCCCCTCCCTCTCTGCTCCCCCTTCCCTGCTTCGTACCTTTCCCTACTTCCTTCCCCACCTCAATCTTTCCCTCCCTCCTCCACACCCCAACACCTGGCCAGCAGCACTCGTACAAAATGAATAAATTATGAACAAGGGAATGGAACAATCAAGAGGCAAGCCCCCCCCCTCCCCTTTCCTTATTGACGTACCTCAGGGTCAGCCCAACCACGACCCTTACAACCACTCACCCCATTATCTAAGGTCCTTTGGTGTTCTACTATTAATAAGATTGACAAATAAAGAATAAATGTTCACTGTTGAAATACCTGATAACTTGGTAAATAAATAAAATGCTTTGTGAAACTCTTGGTATGTTTATCGTCCTGCTTCGCCCTTTGCTTCCTCCTCCTTCTGCCTCATCATTCTCTGTATCCTCCTCCTCCTCCTCCTCATCCTTCCTCCTATCCTTCGTATCAACCTCGCCTTTTCTGCACCACTCCTCCTTCCTCACCACACTGCATTCTTCTCCTCTGCCTCATCCCCTCCTCGGCATTCACCTCTTTCCTCCATTACTCCTTCCCCACCGTCTCCTCCTCCATCCTCACACCTCCTCCTCTCTCTTCCTCCTACATTGTTTTATTCCCCTCCTCCTCTACTGATTCCCCCTTCTCTTTTATTTTTCCGCTTCCTCCTCTCCCCTCTCCCCCACTTCTCCCTCCTTTCTACACCCCCTCCTTTCCTCACCCTCCTCTCTCGCTCTCCCACCACAGTCCTCCCCACAACATACCTGAGGCCATGAACATTAATTAGCCCTCATAATTAGTCCTGTAGCAACATCAGGTAACTACCCGGGCCACCTGAATCTCTTAGTGATACTTTGTGTTGTGTTCCAGTGTAACGTGAACTCTTACCTGTCCTAACCTAACCTAACCTAACCTTTACTGCATGGTTACCTAGCCTAATCAAACCCGACCTGACCTAACCTAAAATAGCCTAGTAACATATCCTTAATATAACCTAATATAACCTAACATTATTATTATTATTATTATTATTATTATCATCGTCATAAACAAACTCACTACACGGCAAGTAACACCTTTAATACACCTGAGACGTTAACAAATCACAAGCTATTACGACGCCAGACAGGTAATACCAGCTCACCTGTGTGTGTGTGTGTGTGGGAGGAGCGGACAAGATACCATACGGTGAGAGAACGAGGAGGAGGAAGAAGATTAAGAAGAGAGGATTAGGAAGAGATTAGGAAGAGAGGAGGAGGAAGAAAGGATGAGGACGAGAGGAGATAGAAGAGAGGAGGAGGAAGAGAAGAGGATGAGGGGTGACAAGTTTATGGACCATAACTCAGCACTGATAAAGGCTCCAGGGATTAACTTCATTTTTGGCGACCCACAGAGTAATACTGCCCCCACCCGACACACACACACACACATAAAGAGGAAGGAAAACAGAGAAAATAGGGACAAGGAAAGATAAATAATGAGAAAGGAAAAAAGAGAAAAAAAAGAGAGAGAGAGAGAGAGAGAGAGAGAGAGAGAGAGAGAGAGAGAGAGAGAGAGAGAGAGAGAGACTAGCCACAAAATTACTCATATCAACAACATAAATTACCAACAATAAATTTTACTCCACCACATAATAATATAACCCCCCCCCTCCCACCACCTCATACCTACACTGTAAAATGTTGTAAACTCTTGTAAAAATAATGTAAATGGTTATGAATTCGTGTATCTTGTAAAATCCTTGAAAAATATTGTAAAATGATGTAAATTCGTGTATAATCTCGTAAAATTCTGGTAAAATACAGTAAAATTTAATAAAATGTCGTAAAATACTGTAAAATAGAGCAAAATTTAAATTGTAATATCTTGTAAAATATAAATAACTGTACATTGTAAAAAAGTGCAACACACACACACACACACACACACACACACACACACACACAGCTGTTCACCCTCCAAGACTGGCGCGTGCAACATTTTACAAGCAACCCAGCAGCCACGTGGGTCAGGCAGGCTGGCAGGAGTCATATATCAGGCAGGCAGGCAGGCAGGCAGGCAGGCACGCAGGCAGGCAGGCAGGCAGGCAGGCAGGCAGGCAGGCAGGCAGGCAGGCAGGTTGATATATGATGCCCATGTCTCTTATTCTTTGTCTGATATATTTTTTTCTCATTGCGGATTATTGCATGAGCTTACGACACGACACACCATGTGGTTACGACACGACACACCATGTGGTTACGACACAACACACCATGAGCTTACGACACGACACACCATGTGGTTACGACACGACACACCATGTGGTTACGACACGACACACCATGTGGTTACGACACGACACACCATGTGGTTACGACACGACACACCATGTGGTTACGACACAACACACCATGAGCTTACGACACAACACCGATAGTAATAACCGTAATAACAACAACAACAACAACAACGCTACTACTCGTACTAGTAATAATAATAACAATACCAATAATAAACAACATATGCAAATAAACAATAAAATCAATACATCTTGTTTAAACATACACAGACAGCAACAAATAAAACACAAATGTAAAAACAACCAAAATAACAGAGAGAGAGAGAGAGAGAGAGAGAGAGATTCATTTTCTTAGTCAAGTTACAGAGACGGATCGTATGAATCCAATATGGCGGCCGGATACTATGACGTCACAGCTACCCCCTCCCATTACACAACATACAACACCCAAGGAACATTAATGAACATCCATGAAACATTACATCTTTTCTTGTTGTTAAGTGAAGCATTGCAACATACTTTTATCATTAAGTGAAGCATTGCAACATACTTTTATTATTAAGTGAAGCATTGCAACATACTTTAATCATTAAGTGAAGCATTAATGTGAAAGCTTTAATGCCCCGTCTTAGGGTGAACCCCGACCTCTCCCGGACCACTCGAAATAATCAGTAACTTCATCAATGTTGCCTAATGATGCCTTGACTGTGAGGGTAACATGATCCACACCCAGCCGCCCCCGTTAACCCACCCAGCCGCCCATATCAACCCTCCCAGTCACCCATATCAAACCTCCCAGCCACACCCCTGCTAACCCACCCAGCCGCCCCCGTTAACCCACCCAGCCGCCCATATCAACCCCTCCCAGCCACACCCTTCTGTTAACCCACCCAGCCGCCCATATCAACCCCCTCCCAGCCGCCCCTGTTAACCCTCCCAGCCGCCCACAACAGCCCTCCCAGCCGCCCACATCAACCCTCCCAGCCGCCCACATCAACCCTCTCAGTCGCCCACATCAACCCTCTCAGCCGCCCACATCAACTCACCCACAGTCGCCCCTTTCAACCCTCCTTCCAACTATATATTTCTAAATTATACACCATTTTAACTTTTTTTTTCATCTTCCATTCTTTCAATCAGTTCAAATTACTTCAACACACCCTAACAGGAAGGTGTGTGTGTGTGTGTGTGTGTCAGTAAATAACACACCAATTACGCTGCCAAACACTCACCAGGACAAAATACAATCCCGGGTATAGATAAAAGCCTGGTTGGGCGGCCACCACCTCCCTATCATAAGTCGGAACCCCACTTAAGGCGGGTGTAAGTAGGCCAACCACTCGGGGTAATGGAGTGCTGCTATTTACACACTTTTAAAACCTTTCACACGATGCATATGACTCCGGGAGCTTTTTGTTACTGGTGTTTAACTATTAAGGACCATTACGGACCACTTCATAATGAGATGCACCACTATGAACCACTACGGACCACTTCATAATGAGATGGACCACTATGAACCATTACGGACTACTTCATAATGAGATGGACCACTATGAACCACTACGGACCACTTCATAATGAGATGGACCACTATGAACCATTACGGACCACTTCATAATGAGATGGACCACTAGAACCACTACGGACCACTTCATAATGAGATGGATCACTATGAACCACTAGTACGAGATGGACCACTATGAACCACTACGGACCACTTCATAATGAGATGGACCACTATGAACCATTACGGACTACTTCATAATGAGATGGACCACTATGAACCACTACGGACCACTTCATAATGAGATGGACCACTATGAACCATTACGGACCACTTCATAATGAGATGGACCACTATGAACCACTACGGACCACTTCATAATGAGATGGACCACTATGAACCACTACGGACTACTTCATAAAGAGATGGACCACTATGAACCACTACGGACCACTTCACAATAAGATGGACCACTATAGACCATTACGAACCAGCTGAAAGTATTAAAAAAATTCTGTACTCTATAACTATATTTTCTAACTATAAATACAATAAATATTTGTTTTTATGTCTCAACCATGAGCGTATAAAAAAACCATTAATAAACCTTTAAACCCCAAATAGTTCCCGGGTTTTTCCCCAACAAGTCCCCCGGCTACTGTACACCGGAACACGTTAAAACAATTCAACGATATATATATACAGTATATATAAATTAAACTCAATGACCCGGCCTGAACTACCAACAATTTCTCAACTTTTAACAATTATATTATTTGAGGCGTGAAGGTTTATTTTTTTTTTAGGGAATCTCTCTCTCTCTCTCTCTCTCTCTCTCTCTCATAAATTCACAGCCAGTGACCTCACCAATGTTCAATTGACTGGGGCGTGTTAACTGTTCCTGTGATCGGCTGATGTAACTGGTGGTGTGGGAGGGAGGTTGGTGTGGGAGGGAGGGTGGTGTGGAAGGGAGGGTGGTGTGGAAGGGAGGGTGGTGTGGAAGGGAGGGTGGTGTGGAAGGGAGGGTAAAGGAGGGGGTGAGGGTGGTGTAAAGGATAACATCACTCTTTCGTCTTCATACCACACACGATCATCTCTTGTATCCCATCACACCACCTCTCCCAACACCCTCCTTCCCAAGATCCACTCCTCCAACGCTCCCCCCCAACACACCAATTCCTCCAACACTCCCCCCAATAATCCACCCTCCAACGCTGCCCCAACACACCACCTCCACCAACACTCCCCAACACACCACCCTCCAACACCCCCACACCACCCTCCAACGCTGCCCCAACACACCACCTCCACCACAACACCCCCAACACACCACCCCCACCAACACCCCCAACACACCACCCTCTCCAACACTCCCCCAACACACCACCCTCCAACACCCCCAACACACCACCCCACCAACACCCCCAACACACCACCCCCACCAACACTCCCCAACACACCACCCTCCAACACTCCAACACACCACCCCCCACCAACACTTCCAACACACCACCCTCCAACACCCCCCAACACACACCACCCCACCACTCCCCAACACACCACCCCCACCAACACTCCCCAATGACCACTCCCAACACTCCCCCAATACACCACCTAAATATTTACTGCCCCAAATTCCTACGTGAGGATGAAGGTAATGTCGCGGTTTTTACTCTTTTTTATTTCCAAATATTTATGACTTAAGAAAAAAAAAGGTTGTGACGTGTGTGTGTTTGGTTAGGTTAGGTTAGGTTAGGTTAGGTTAGGAGTATGTTTCTCTTTCACACACACACACACACACACACACACACATATATATACATACACTGACCTCATTTGAACTCCGGATATAACCTGTTTAATACACGTATCATTTAGTTGTTCGTCATGAGGGACTTGTATTGATAACATGATATTAATGATACCTTTCACCTCTATATGGTAGTATAATAAGGCCTATAGTGCTATTATCACGGTGTTCCATTTCCGCTGCCATTGTTCAGACAGACAGACAGACAGACATATACGGACAGACAGACATACGGACAGACAGACATACGGACAGGCAGACATACGGACAGACAGACATACGGACAGACATACTTACCGTACACCGGGCGCCTTTTATCCCCCTCCCTCCCTACACCAACAGGTAGAGGCACTTACCTGAAAGAGAGAAAAAATCATATTAACATTAATAGTTAAATATCATCAGTCTTCACTTGTTAATACCAATGGTGAAAAAGTTAACATTATTTATCATTAGCATCGTAAATATAATTAACATCAGGTATATAATTGAACTACTAATAAATTAATAAATAATCTTAAAATAATAATAATAAAAAAATAAAATAAAATAAATAATAATAATAATAATAATAATAATAATAATAATAATAATAATAATAAATAAATAGATAAAGCAGAGGCGCACTACAACAGTCATAACTACAAGTTGCTTTTACTGTTAATAGTATATAATGATGGTAATAACAATGACGCCAGCCAGGGAAGAACTCTCGCGTGTGTGTGTGTGTGTGTGTGTGTGTGAGTGAGTGAGAAAGGAATAGGGAAGATACGAGACACACGGAAAGGGATAATTATGAGAGAGAGAGAGAGAGAGAGAGAGGAGAGGAGAGAGAGGTGGAGAGAGAGAGAGAGAGAGGGCTGTATCACTGTACTGACATAATAGCATCTGGGTACCCATTGTGTAACAATCGATATATAATAATACACACACACACACGCTAATTAATTATACAAACACGATCCCTTCATTAACATATACCTGAGTTATTATAGGACAAAAGTGAACCTAAATCCCCCGCTGTAATTTTAGTGTCTGGCCAATGTTATGTTTACCAGCCTGGGGTAATAATAATAATAATAATAATAATAATAATAATAATAATAATAATAATAATAATAATAATAATAATAATAATAAACTAACAATAATAACAATATCAATAACAAACAACAATAACAATAAATTAACAACAACAACAATAATAATAATACCCCATCAACACAGTAAAAAAAAATATAACAAAAATCTACTCTAATTTTTTCTATATAAATCTATCTAAACCAGGAGCTGTGTCTATATAATCCAACTGGCTTAAAACTCCTATCTTATCCCAGATGACTATAAACCTTAAAACAGTAACGCTAAATGCAGTGTTTTTCATGTGTCAAGGTTAGGTTATGTTAGGGTTTGGTTAGGTTAGGTTAGGGCTTGGTTAGGTTAGCATAAGTTAGGGCAGGACAGGGCAGGGCAGGGCAGGGCAGGGCAGGACAGACAGACAGACAGACAGACAGGCAGGCAGACACAGACAGGCAGACAGACAGGCAGGCAGGCAGACAACACAGTCACCAACAACACAACAAGTATTTAACACATTAGCAATTAGGGTCAACTACCACATAACAACTTTAGTCATAGTTAGGTTTTTTTTTTTAACCACTGGCGGAAAAGATTATATTCAAAAATGAGATGCTAGACTTAAAGCATATTTAGGTAGGGTAGGGTAGTGTTAGATTAGGTTGGCGTTAGGTTAGATTAGGTTGGCGTTAGGTTAGATTAGGTTGGCGTTAGGTTAGGTTAGGTTGGCGTTAGGTTGGCGTTAGGTTAGATTAGGTTGGCGTTAGGTTGGCGTTAGGCTGGTCAATCTTCAGGTGATCCTATAAGTGTACCTTGGTCTCACGCTCGCCAACAGGATATCTAACTCAATATAAGAACCCCATCATGGTTGTGCGGCAGGATATTATACAGTACAGGATACCTCAGGATATCACCGAGTCCTTCAAAGCGATACTAGGGATGTATCCTGACCGTAACCACGGTGACCACATAAAGACCTCTTAAGAGCTTCAATATGACCACACACACAGAGGCAATACGACCCCTCACCGTGATGGCGCCTCGAGAGAACACCAGACAAGAACTGGGCAGAACAAGACATCATTTTTTCGCCATCAGGGAATATCGTGTTACGTCAGTGAAGCAAAGAAGAAACAATAAGTATACAGGTTTAAAGTCATCATCCAGAATAAAACTGTAAAGGTAACAAGAAAAAAAGAAACAAAAAACATCAAACATATTCGGTCATTGGGTAAGTTAAGATTACTCACTGGCTAAAAACATCCATCCATCAGTCAGCGCAGTAGAGGCGCACACGAGGCTGATAAAACCCAGCCAAATATACCGTTTAAGGTACTCCCTCTGACGGTACATGTTTGATAGTACACTTAATTGCTGTATATACATGGCTTGCGGTACAGTACACAGGTGAGTGGCTGGTGGTACCTCAAGAATAAATCAATACAAATCTACTCGCTATGGTACACGGGCGGTGGTACACGGGCGGTGGTACACGGGCGGTAGTACACGGGTCGCTGTACTTCTCTCCCCTCACCATAAAATAATTAACAGAAGACTGACCCGCAACACTGCCGCCACCATCAGACCCTCGCTGGTACACGGCTGACTTTATATACACGGGTGACTCAATACACGGGTGACTCAATACACGGGTGACTCAATACACGGGTGACCATAACAAGAGTCGCCGTACTTCTCGCCAACACCCCCAAGATCGCCGACACTCACCCTCCGCCACCAGATACTACCCCGTCAGGAGGAAATCTCAGCTGGTCGCCCCCGGCTCCTGTGATCAACACCCCTGAGTTATGACAATGTGTCCCCCAGTCACGCCTACAAGCACCATCCCAGCTGGCAGGTACCGAGGCAGGGAGGGGAGCTGGGGAGGGAGGGGGAGCTGGGGAGGGAAGGGGAGCTGGGGAGGGAGGGGGGTGCTGGGGAGGAGGGGGTGCTGGGGCGGAGGGAGTCAGGAGGAGGAGAGGTGCTAGGGAGGGAGGAGGATGTTAGGAGGGAAGGTGCTGGGAGGAGGGAGCTGGGGAGGAGGCTGGGGGAGGGAGGAGGAGGAACGATCATTGGCCCTGGAGCCGAGGCAGGCGGGGGGACCCTGTACTACTACAACCACACCCCACCACGTATCTCTCTACCAGTACTACCACAACTACAACTATTATTTGAATGGCTTCCAACCACCCAATATAGCCATACCTTCTCCACATATTTTATTACCTCACTATCCTAATACATTACTACTACTACTACTACTACTACTAACATACCGTACTACGACTACTAATACCATTAACACAATACAGTAACCACCACCACCACCCCCACCACGAATGCATCCACTACCACCACCACCATTCCCACCGCTACCACCACCTCCACCACTACTACCACTATCACAGGGGTTAGTTATACAGACCCTTTGAGAACTCTACTCTGTAAGCCTATTGCGCTACCGCCCACAGGATGAGTAGGAGATGCACAATAAACTAGCCGCTGTAAGTGGCAAATAAAAAAAAAATCACTACTACCACCACCACTACTACTACCACCACTCCCACCACCACTCCCACCACCACCACCACTACTACCAGCACTACCCCCCCTACCACCACTACTACTACTACCACCACCAGAGGTTCCCAAAGCCAGCGGAGAGCAGTGACCCGTGAAGGCCAGACACTGCAGGTCGACCATCCGGCTCCCCACACAAGGAAACTAGGCCAACACGATCAATTGGTCCTTTAAGATAAGATAAGAGAGAGAGAGAGAGAGAGAGAGAGAGAGAGAGAGAGAGAGAGAGAATAAACAATACTCAACAAAACTTTGCCTAAAATCAATATCTTACATGAACACCGTAAATATCGCCCGTCTTCACATTTGTCCTCCATAAAACACACACACAGACAGACAGACAGACAGACAGACAGACACACACACACACACACACACACCGGCTCCTACTACCACCTGAGATCCCTAGCCCGAGAATTGCTGTTCGACACCACAACCGCATCCAGCCCATACGTGCACGAACTGATCGCTATAAGAACAGCCCAGTCCCAACCATTGTAAAAATTATCAATAACTTGTAATAAATCAGTGTATTCACTCCCAGTAAACACTGCTCCTTACACTGTCACTATGTTGAAATGAACTGTAATTTGAGCTTTTCCTCTATCTAGTTATTATATGTCTTATTTGAATTACTTATGTTACTTGTATATTATTTGTAATTCGAAACCCATTCCCCAAATATGTAACTGTATATTTTCAGCCTCTGGGCTGCTGTGCTTCCTTCAATAAACCGTTAATTACACATACATATTACCAACAGACAGACAGACAGACAGACAGACAGACACAGACAGACAGACAGACAGACACACACACACACACACACACACACACACACACACACACACACACACACACACACACACACACACACACACACACACACACTACCCAGAACTTTACCCCCAAAACATTATCAATATCATTTCCGAAAACAGTAAAGAAACAAAAACAAGAAAAAAAAACCCACTTTGGTCTCAACACTTAGGCAGGGGAAGTTTGTCTCCACCATAACCAATATCCTGCCTGTTGACCGTAAAAGCTATCCTGCCTGTTGACCGTAAAAGCTATCCTGCCTGTTGACCGTAAAAGCTATCCTGCCTGTTGACCGTAAAAGCTAAGAGAGACTTCCCCTGTTAAACACTAAACACGGCAAGTTTACCTAAATTATCATCGTCAGGAGCCTGTTTGGTACTCTCAAGGCCAGGGCTTCGACTGGAAAAGAGCTTACCGTGTGATAGGGGTTATGAAGAGAGAGGGGCGAGGAAGGAAGGAAGGAAGGAAGGAAGATCGAGATCACAACAAAGCCAGAAGGACATGATGGTAGATGGTGGAGATCCTCAAGGAAGCTCTCATGAGTAACCCGGATTATCCCTTCCAGATGACTTGATCACGACCCTCACCACCTGAGTCACCGCCCCCCCCGCCCCCCAACTACCCCACCAGGAACACCGACGTCTTGAGGGAGGGTCCAAAAAAATATATATGTATATATTTTTATATATATATTCCTTCGCCTGGAAAGCCTTCTGGATCCCCACGAGAGGCACGTATAGGCCTAATGGTAATGGTAGTGGTGGTTAGTGGTGATGGTGGATTTGTGGTGGTTGGTGATGGTAGTAGTAGCGTTGGTGGTGATGATGGTGATTGTTGGTGGTGATGGGTGAGGGAGGGAGGTTGTGTTTCACGTCACCTCCCTCCTGGATCCCTGCCGTGTCTCGAGGCCAACAACAAAAAGAAACCAAAAAGGAACACAAACACACATACACCAGAGGAGTAAACAAATAAATATATAAATAAATAAGTAAATAAATAAATAAAACTTCCTGGAAATCCCTTTAAAACCACTTAGGGTCAAGAGTGTTGTAATAAGACACATCTCAAGGGAGGGAGGGAGGGAGGGATGAGGGAAGGAGGAAAAGTGAAGGATGGAGAGAGGGAGAGAGGGGGAGGGAAAGAGAGGAAGGCAGGAAGGGAAAGACGGAGACAGGAAGGGAGGGAAGGAGGAAGAGAAATGGGAAGAGGGGGAGAAGGTTCAGGTGCAACGGGGGCCATCTTCCTCACCCTAACCCTAAGGCGGAACCACCAGACACAACCCTGGAGGACTCAAAGAGGCCCCCTTCCCCTCACAATCACAGATACGCCTCCTTTCTCCCTGGATAACTCTGAGACGCCCCCAGGAGGCCACTAGACCCTGATGATGGGGTCCTTCAGGAAGGTTCTCATTACAGTGTTTAGGATTATCCCCAACTGCTGACGGGACCAATAGTTGGCTGATGCAAAAAAAAAAACACCAGAAAAAAAAACCTCTTCCAGTTATTCGTCTCACTGAACAGAAAAAAAAGACTATTTTTCACTTCAATAACATCAAAATCGACACAAAAACAGCATGGATAAAAATTTACTATTAAGATAACTGAGAATAAAAGAAATTTCTCATCACCTTAAGTAAACCAGAAGGAAAGACTCGTGTTGTTTCTGGTCTATTGTCTAGATTTTTTCCCCAGTCATTATTTGAGGTGACTTGTAAGGCTCGTGGCTTTAAGAGACTCGTGGAGTTTAATTTACTCTATTCCTCTTGGTGTACGTGTTAACTTAAGTGTTACTCTAGTCATGATTGTTTAACACAGTTTTAAATATGTTAACTTAATCTAACCTCTCAAGGATAGCTTTAGGGTTTAATCATCAGGTGAAATAAGATAGGGAGGGGTTAATCTTGAGGTCATACACACACACACACACACACACACACAAACACACACACACAGACACACACACACAGACACACACACACAGACACACACACACACACACACACACACACACACACACACAGACACACACACACACAGACACAGACACACACAGACACACACACACACACAGACACACACACACACACACACACACACACACACACACACACACACACACACACACACAGACACACACACACACACACACAGACAGACACACACACACAGACACACACACACACACACACACACACACACACACACACACACAGAGACACACACACACACACAGACACACACACACAGACACACACACACACATACAGACACACACACAGACACACACACACACAGACAGACAGACAGACACACACACACACACACACATACAGTATCGAGTCAGGGCAGGAGAGGCCAGAGATGCATGGAGTGGATTAAAAACAGCTAAAAAATACTAAACTTCCTGTTGGTGGTAAGAACGGACTCAACTCTCCTTACTAAGACAAATAAAAAAAACTCAATCAACTTAAAACCCCTTAAGAGGTTCAAATAACATTCATAAAAACAACTAAAAACATAACCAACAACAACAACCAATAACAACAACAACAACAACAACAACATACAACTCTATTACTCTTCCTAGAATTCAGTGAGAGTTAAGTGACCAAATGTGGTGTTGTAGTGAGGATAAACAGACTGAGTCATTGGGGGAGACAGTCACCTACGTCACCCCTTCACCTCTTGTGCCCCTCATAGAAAACGGGTGGCGGTTCTCTCACTCAAACCATTACATTTTATTATTTACAACTATTTTTTTATGAATTCAAGAACAGCAGTACAGGTGATGATATGAATACAGGTAGATTACTATTACAGGTAGATTACTATTACAGGTAGATTACTATTACAGGTAGATACAGGTATGGGTGATGATACGAGTACAGGTAGATAGAGGTATGGGTGATGATACGAGTACAGGTAGATACAAACACTTATACAGACACAAACAAATTACAAGTTACACAAACACGACACAGGTGAAATATATATAATTAACCTGTCCTTACCTCTAACACACAACGAGGTAAATTACTGTCTCTCACGGTTTAAATTTTCTCCATTACAATTACTAATAGATCAAGGTCGCCCCGTTGATGAGGGTAAAAAAAAAATAATAATAAATAATAATGATAATAAATAAAAATATCATTACTACATTATTATTTACCAGGAATATCACGGTGTTATTTACCACATGAACGAAATATAAATAAAATAACATAACTATTACACTAAATAAATGTTGATTAAAACTCATGTTTAACAAAAGGTATATATATATATTATTCTAAATGGTTCGTTCAGTATTCTCTCCTAAGACAAAACACAGTCTCCGAAAATAATCTCAGAATTATACCAAGACAGTACAGTATATACCTTAACTAGATACGTTCACTAAGCACCAATTAGGAGAAGCCATTACAGTGGAGGAACTGCTCGTTACATCCTTTCTACAAACTGCTTATTAGTCTGCATGATTTGATTTATTTTTTCGTCCCCTTAAGGGCGGTGTGGGTATAGGGCAGTGCGGATATAGCACACTGTAGACGAGGCACTTCTGTTTATGGTACACAAGGAGGATATGTGGCCGGCACTACACTCGACCATCATCACTTCCCCAATAGTAAAGTCAGGTACCCGTCCACAGCTGGGTGACCTGAGGGTGCCCCGGGGTCGAACCAAGACAGAAAGCGAGGGTCATAGCCACTGAGCCACAGCAACTCTCTATGTCTATACATATACACTGTTAAATAAAGTCAATGTACACACACTGCCTATAGAATCCAATACTCTTTAAGCCAAATAAATGATCCAAACCCCTTATACTCCCATCGTTAAGAGGATCAAACCCCTTATACACCATTATCCAGCGCCATCTTGAACCTCCAGCCATTAAGACGCCTATATGTCCTCAGGCCGCCGTATAAGGGATCAAACCTTATTTACCGCCACCATAAATAATATCAGATTCCTTTTAAGAGAATCAAATCCTTTTCCCAGGACCAGCAAAGGGACTGAAGCCTCCATAACTCTCCTTCAGTGTAGTTAATAATAATAATAATAATAATAATAATAATAATAATAATAAAATAATAATAATATAATAATAATTAATAATAATAACAATAACAATAATAATAATAATAAAATAATAATAATAATAATAATAATAATAATAATAAAATAATAATAATATAATAATAATTAATAATAATAACAATAACAATAATAATAATAATAAAATAATAATAAATAATAAATAATAAATAATAATAATAATAAAATAATAATAATAATAATAATAATAATAATAATAATAATAATAGTAATAATAATAATAATAATAATAATAATAATAATAATAATAACAGTACAGTAATAATAATAAAATTAAAAACTAGTTAAAGAAAAGTAAATAAAGAAATGAGGAAAAAACGATAAACAAGAAAGAGAAAGAGAAAAAATAAACAACGAAGGAAAAGATAACAATAAACAAGAAAATAGAAAGGAAACAAAAAATAAGATAAATAGAAAAATAATCACAAGAGAGTAAGAAAAGATAAACAAGGGAGTAAGATAAGATAAACAAGAAAGTAAGAAAGAAAACAAAAATGGCCTCACAAACAACAATCGCTCAGCTGGTCTATCCATTAAGGGCTTTTACTCTCCCCTCTCCTCTCACTCTCCCCTCTCACTCCTCTCCCCCCCCCACACACACTCTCTCTCTCTCTCTCTCTCTGTGTGTTTTCCTGTAATTTGTATTTTCCTTCATTTTTCTTTCTTATCTCCCTTATCCTTCTATCTCTCATCACTACCCCTCTCATCCTCTTCTAGTCTCTTCTCCTCCCACTCCAATACCCCTCTCACTCCTTTTTTTTCCTTCCCACTCCCTCCCACACCCCCCTCCCACTCCCTCCAGACTGACCTCCACCGCCCTCGTTACGATTCCCGCCCCGTACTCCTTCCCGGACCCCTCCCCACCCACCCCTCACCCCACACCCCCACCTCTCCCCTCACGATGACTCACACCAGCACCGAGGGGAGAATACCCGACAGGGGAGGGCGCGGCCACATCCAACACGAGAGACAGAGAGGGGAGAAAGAGAGGGAGAGAGAGAGAGAGATAATGGGATGAAATGAAGAGGGAGATAGACAGGGAAGAGAAAGGGAAGGGAAACAGAGAAGGAAGACAAAGGAATGACAGATAAAGAGGGGAGAAGAGAAGGGAGAAACAGGTGAGATAAACACAGGGGGAGATTAGAATGAGGTAAAAAGAGGAAGGAATAAATAAGAGAAGATGATACGAAGGAAGGAAGAAAGAAGGGGAGGAGATTAGAAGAGAGGAAGAGGAGGAAGAAAGGGGAGGAATAGTAAGAGGACGAAGAGGGAGGGAAGGAAGAGGAAGAGAAAGGGGAGAGGGGGGGGGAAGGAAAGAAACGAAGACAAGAAAAAGAAGAAAACGATAAACAAAGGAACACAGAGAAGGCGAGAAGAAAAATGAATAAAGAAGAAGAGGAGAAGAAAAAATTAAGTGCAATAAAGAGGAAACAAGAGAAACACAAGATAAAAAGAGGCTAGATAAAGAATAAGACACAAACAAGACTTACGAACAGGGGAATAAAGAAACGAGAGAATAAAAAACAGACAAAAATTAACACAATATTCCTCATAACAAAAGACGTAAAGTAAATAATACAAACTAATTATTTTATCTCAAACAAAAAACAAAAATAATATTAAAAATGTCGTCAAAATTAACCCGAGACTCTACCTTAACTAGATACGTTCACTTAGCATCATAATTACGTTCATCTTGGAAAATGGTATGAGAAAAGGAGTAGGAGGAGGAGGAGGGAGGAGGAGGAGGAGGAGGAGGAGGAGGAGGAGGAGGAGGAGGAGGAGGAGGAGGAGGAGGAGGAGATCAAATCAACAGACAAACAATAATAAAACAAACAAACAAAACAGCAGAGAATGACAAAGAAAGAAGAATGAAGCATAAAGAATGAAGTTGACAAAGGGGGTTATGAAGTAAGGGGAGAACCCATTCGTGAGTGGGTGGCTGTGGGTGGCGGGGGTGGCTGAGTCTCCTCCACTTAGTCATGGGGCCGCCCTTTCTGTGTGACTCCCTCCCTCCCTACCCCTCCCCCTTCCCTCCTTGCTGGTTACGTACACACACACACACACACACACACACACACACACACACACACACTTTAAACAACCAGAGAACAGGAGAGAGAGAGGTTGTCATCTTACATGTTGACTCAATGTAATATTATCCTCTACTACCTCAAGTATTCCATTTATTCAATTACTCATCCACCTCCTTTACCACTCATCCACTCATCCACTCATCCACCTCAGCTCTCAACTAGGGGAAGAATTTTATCCTCATCATTCAAGGAAGGAATTTATCTGACCGACTCAATGATCTTGGGAACGTGGGAAGACATTCTTGTATGACGTTCAGTGTGAATGTTTGTAATAGTGGTGGTAGAATGTGACTGAGTGAATAGATTAGGGTATTAATTTCTTCCTATTAAAATTTGTTTAGTGTTGTCTATCGTGTTAATAAACTGTCTAGAGCGAATAATAATAATAGTAATAATAATAATGGTAATAATAGTAATAATAGTAATAAATAATCATATAAAATCAAAATAAAGCAGAAACTAATTACACTCGAGCTTGGTTCAAAATGAGAGAGACTGGAACACAACACATTCAGCTGAGACAACAACGACACACCCAGACCAGACCAGACCAGACCAGACCAGACCAGACCAGACCAGACCAACACACATACAGACGGGCTGTGTTAGGACGTGTGTCTTCTGTTTACTGCTGTTACACCCTTACTACTACTGTTGTTGTTATTGCTGTAGTTAGGTTAGGTTAAGGTAGGTTAGGTTAGGTTAAGGTTGGGTTAGGTTAGGTTAAGGTAGGTTAGGTTAGGTTAAGGTTGGGTTAAGGTAGGTTACGGTAGGTTAAGGTAGGTTAGGTTAGGTTAAGGTAGGTTAGGTTAGGTTAAGGTTGGGTTAGGTGGTTAATCATCAGGTGAAATAATCTGGGGTGTGTAATGTTCAGGTGATCCGTCGGGTACACTGCCCCTTCAGGATCCTCCGTCGGGAACACTGCCCCTTCAGGATCCTCCGTCGGGTACACTGCCCCTTCAGGATCCTCCGTCGGGTCTACCTCCCCCAGTGTGTCACATGAGGTGGAGAAAGTGGCTACTGACGGTGATCATCTGACCCGCAGGTCCTGTTAGTTCTGGTGGTGGTGGTAGTAGTGGTGTGGGTAGTGGTAGTGTGGGCGGTGCTAGTAGTGGTGGCGGTGTGGGTAGCGGTGTGGGTAGTGGTGGTGTGGGCGGTGGCAGTGGTGGTAGTAGTGTGGGCAGTGGTAATAGTGTGGGGGGTAGTGGTAGTAGAGGTGAGGTTAGTGGTGATGAGTGTGGGTGGTGGTGGTGTGGATACTGGAAGTGGTGGTAGTGTGGGTACTGGTGATGACAAGACAAAAGAGTGAGAGAGAGAGAGAGAGAGAGCAGTGTCGCCTTGCCAACACAGAGACTCTCCTTGTTGTGTGCCTTCCTCACACTATACACCACAGCTGCTTTACCATGACTCACGCTCAAACTATGCTCCTCAACTATGCTACTCCTCTTGAATATGCGCCGTTATGATATTATGCTCCCGTATAGATGCTCCCGGTGACGTGTTTTGAGAGTTATGGTCGTATCTGCACACTCTACTTCCTGGGGTTATAACAGACGTCTTAAATATACTAGATATATCCTCGTGTCCTATAAACAGATTTACCCTTTATACCAAGACTCAGATCTCAGATATATAGCCCCTCTAGAGTATATATATCCTAAAAGGTCTATATCATATCCTCTTTGCGTTATATAATACTTTTTTTAATATATCTCTGCTGTATAAAATGGCTAATGATATACGCCAATATCCCTTAAATATAACCTTTACGCACGCTCTAAATTATGCCATGATTTACGCAGATATGCATGACACACACATACACACACACACACATTATACATACCCTGGCACACACACACTCATACACCATGACGCATGCTCTTAAATACGCACTTAAATACGCACCCCCCTCCTCCTCCCCCCCCACACACAAGTTCTCCTGACGCTCGCCCAGACACACACACACACAAGGGCCCTCATCATACAATCAACCAACTCTTTTAAACAGTGAAACGCCATCAGCTAGAGACACCCTGTGGTAAAATGCGACACTTTACTGGATAACAAGACTGTCAAGCGATACCCTCAGTGGCTCCCGGCATTACCACACCCATAACAACTTGTGTAATCTTCACTACTACTACTACTACTACTAATTATAATAATAATAATAATAATAATAATAATAATAATAACAATAATAACAACCTTAGTTTAACAAGAGTCGTCGCAGGAATTTGGGGCGTAACTTTTGGCCGCGTTTAAACTGTCAACATAACTTCTGACTATTCTGACCTGACGGATTGTGTTTGGGTTTTTTCCCCGCGCGTAAAAAAAAAAGAACAAAAACTCACGGAGAGACATTAAGGTATTTTTCCTATTATCTTTAGCTTGGTTTTCTTACTCCAATTCCCCCCCCCCCACCTCCCTGCCTGACTTAACTGAGGAGGTCTTACAGTATGATTTCCTGACCTCACTGATCATGTTTTTATAGTGTGAGGGAATATTTTTTTTTCTCATGTGGAACTTAAGGCAGATTATAACCTCTTCCTGTCCATCCTTGTAACACACACACACACACACACACACACACACACACACACACACACACACACACACACACACGTCAATACTCTCTCATACACCGACAACCATTTTACAACCTCGAGTCACTTTAAAACAGAAACTAATTCAACAAAAGGGTCACTAAGGTAATTTGGGACATAATATGATAATGGTGGCACTGTCAGGGGATAAACCACGAGGGTGTCAGGTTGAGGCGTGTGGCACCAGTGACGTAACAGTGCCAGGGGTGTTATTTGGGGTGTCATCTTAAGATAAATCGTCCAGGGTGCCACAATGATAAGGCTTCGTGTGATTAATAGTGTGTGTGTGTGTGTGTGTGTGTGTGTGTGTGTGTGTGTGTGTGTTAATTTGAAGTGTCCAGTTCTCCTGCTCTGTTGAATGTTATTATTGTCGAGATGTCAGTTAAATTACCCACTTGAGTACGATGATTTAACCCCTTGAGTACGATGACTTTAACCCCTTGAGTACGATCATTTTAGTCCCTTGTATACGATGATTTTAACCCCTTGAGTACGATAATTTTAGTCCCTTGTATACGATGATTTGAACCCCTTGCGTACGATGATTTAACCCCTTGAGTACGATCATTTTAGTCCCTTGTATACGATGATTTGAACCCCTTGCGTACGATGATTTTAACCCCTTGAGTACGATGACTTTACTCGTGACACACACAATAACAAAAGACAAACAACATATACGCCTTCCCTCCTTCCTTACGCAAACCTGAGCTGGAATCTCTTTAATATGTCAACAAGACCCGCCACTGTGGATTCCGACACGGTAAACAGGATCAAGTCACCCATGATGGTATCCAATGCCCTCTTGGAGTGGATCATGTCATGTGAGATCCTCCTCGACAACTGGAGAGGGAGAGAGGATCAGGTTATGAGAGAAGGGGGGGGGGGATCAGGTCATCGTAGAAGGAAGATCAGGTCAATGTCATGAGGAATCTGATCGTCAAGGGATAAAGGAGGGATTCACCAATGATAGCGTGTTGACATTTATATTAAAGGGGTGTTACGACGGCTGAGGATGTGGTAGTCTCTCTCTCTCTCTCTCTCTCTCTCTCTCTCTCTCTGTTGTGTGTGTGTGAACGAGGCCCTAACACGCCACCTCTGAACTACAACAGATACAAAAAAAAAAGTCACGAGTATATTATACAGTTAACAGTAAAACACCTACCCAGTGCACACCTCACCTCCTGTACCCACACAAACAACACACATATATATATCTTTACATACATACAGCCATTAATAACACTATACTTTCAGATTTGGTGCCAATTTTTGACCCCTCCCTTGATATGACCCTCTAAGGCACCACTACCACCACCAGCTGCGACTCGATATCATGGCAGCTCTCAAGGGTGAAGTCCTACTCGAGCTGTCCAGATTCTCCTTCAAGAGGCCACGACTCTTTTAAAAGATTCTTACCTTTAATATTTACCCATCTAGTTACGGCAGTGTGTTGGTGTGTCATATCTGTGGTGTCAGTGTGTCATATCTGTGTCAATCTCAGTGTTGTGTCGAGTCTGAAGGAGTAGCTAGTTAAAGGGGTCCTCACACCTATAGCTGAGGCAGAAACTTAACTTAAAACCAACCTGAGTTATATATCTAGACTAACCTAACCTGACCTTATCTAAGTAACCAAACCTAATATACCCAACCTAACCTAACCTACCTAACTACCCTACCCCACCTAACCTGACCTTATCTAGTACGACACGAGTCACCAGCACTACACTAGGGTCGCCCAGTGAGTCAGTCGTCAGTGCTTTAATGTGGCCCGAGTGTCGTGAGTCACAAGTGCTTCAATATGACGGTGTGAGGCGGCGCAGGCACCCACCAAGAGGGAAGGGGGGAGAGAGGGAGGGTGGAAGGAGAAGGAGAGAGGAAGCAAGGGAGACAGAGAGAAAGAAAGAGAGGGAGGCGGGGAAAAAGCGAGATAGAGAGAGAGAGAGAACTTGAAAACATGACGCCATCAAGTCTAACAGTTGACAGGACCCCCTCACTCCTTAACTCCATCTGCCTTCGCGCCACCTCCCGCCCAGCCCCTCAAGTCATCAATTAAAAGCTATATTACAGTGACGCACCACCGAGACTACAGAATTACAGCATCAACCAACACAACTAAATTTCACGTGAGTCTGACCAGCACACGAACCATTAATATCAGTGTTTCAGGGTCAGACCAGGTCACACAAGCACCTCTATTAATGGTAGGGTCAAGTCGCAAGCATACCGGAACACCCTCTCTCGTGATCAACCTTGAGCAGTGCAGGGCGACACTAGTAACCTCTTGAGTTAGTTTAGTTAAGTAGGTAAGTTATCAGGACCACTTGACTACGATTATTTGACCCCTGATTGACCTATTCCTGCTCTACTCGAGGGGTGAGGTCATCGTCCTCAAGGTTAGTTTATAAAGTCATCATCCTAGACACACACACACAGACAGACACATACAGACACAAACAGACAGAGACAGACACACCTCTCCCCTCCACATCTCCAGCTGACAACAATACACAAAGATAACTACCCCGGGGTGTAGCAGCGAGTGTAAAACAAAATCGTTATATAAACAACTGTGACTGTGTGTGTGTGTGTTAAGAATAGTTTACAGCCTCGGGTTAATCTGGTTAATGGTAAAAATAATGTTTGTCTTAGCGGTAACCTACAGTCCAGTCGCTGACGTAACACATGGATGATAATAATACCTCATATATATTTTTGGGATCACCTTAAGAATCTCCACCCTAGCTTACTTCACCTAAAGATTAACCACCCTAACCAACCCTAACCTAACCTAACCTAACCTAACCTAACCAACCCTAACGTAACCTAACATAACCCAACCAAACATGTTAGGATATGAGATAATGACGTAATAATTGGAATATCCTGTTTAAGATAGTGTTGTAAAATTGTACTGTAGTTCACGACAGACAGACAGAGAGGCAGGAAGACAGAAAAGAGAGAGAGAGAGAGGGAAAGAAACAGAGAGAGAGAGAGAGAGAGTGAGAGAGAGAGAGAGAGTGAGAGTGAGAGGAAATCGAGCCAGACTAACAAATGGCAAGGAAGGAGACAGAGACCCAGACAGACAAATCAAAGAAGAAGAAGAACCAGACTAAACACATTGGAGGAGGAGGAGGAGGAGGGAGGGGAGGAGGAGCTGGAGGGAGGGGAGGGGGAGGAGCTGGAGTGTAGCCAAGGGACGGGACGAGAGGAACTAGGCCACTGGAAGTCAGGTCGGGTCAGGTCAGGTCAATGCACTTGGCTGGCTTCGAGAGAGAGATGGAAAGAGGAAGGGAGGAAAGGATAGAGGAGAGAAAAAAAGACAGATAGAGATAGATAGATTGATAGAGATAGATAAAAATCACCTTAAATCGACCTCAGCTTCATATTTTGCCGAGAAAAAATTACAATTGAGGAAAAAAAAAAGTCAGAATCCGCAACAATGATAAAAATAGCAAAAAAAAAATACAAAAGCAGGAACACAATCACAGTGGGAACAGATTTACAGTGGGAACAGTAGCACTAGGTTACTCTTGGTTGGCTTCACCCTGTGCCTGGAGGAGAGAGACAAGACAGTGCTACACCACACTTTACACTGGCGCCAGGGGTCTCAACTGAAGATACTGGTGACTATTGTTTAAAAAATATATATTGGTATAGTTTAGAATCACCTCAGTCACGTTATTTTCGTGGGAATATAATAATAATAATAATAATAACAAATAACAACAACAATAATAATAACAATATACCTCTTTCAACATTCTCACACAACAACTACAATAACTACAACACCCCCCTGAATACCCTCTCACACACACACACACACACACACACACACACACACACACACACACACACACACACACACACACACACACACACACACACACGCCGCGAGGTAAAAACCGAGTTACGCTTCACCTCACACCAAGTTGTTTCACGCCCCGACAACTTCTTAAAAGCCATACAGTATATTCACTGTTCATCTTCGCCTACGTCTTTGAAGGCTAGAATAAATAAATAATTAAATAAATAAACGATTCTATAAATAATAATAAATAGGAAAAACAAAAGATGAATAAATAAATAATAAACAAATCTAAACTATAAATGAAAAACCAAAATATCAATATAATGAATAAATACAAATGTAACATATATAAGGCGAGAAAAAAATTATTGGAAAGCTTTATGTATAATCTAAGAGGACTCGAAATTAATCACAGCCATTTCAACACAGAATACTGAAATTAACTAAATCTTTCCCCCATATAATATCGTTTTAACAGCGCGTCCGTTTGTGTTATTTGTGGATGTTGGATCCTTAAACAGTCATAACCTCTCCGTTTGTTTGCCTAGTAAGAGTAATATGCTGGTTCTGGTTCTCTTAGGGGAAAACAAACTTCTAAAATCCCACCCGAGTGTGTTGAACGCGCCCAGCTGTGTACACAAACGCCTTTCGTGAATCATATATGGTTAATTATTCACGGCAGACATTTGTATAGGCTAGGCGGTATCTCTCACAACCCTTCCTAATGGAGGCCTAGACGGTGGTGCCAGGGATGGTGTTAAAAGAGAGAGAGGAAAAAAAAAGAAAAACATTCCACACACTGCCAGCCATGTGACCCTGGGAACGTCCGACCCTGGAATTATTTACCACCTTGCTAGATCTGGATTTTTTTTTTACGTTAAGTTCCAGAGTTTGTGACTAATTTAATTTAATTTCTGAATTACAAGAATAGTAAAGGAATATCTTCGTTTTATGGTATCCTAAAGTAAAGTGTTTATTTATTCATTTGATGTTTATTTATGTCCAGGCCGGGAATTAATTACCGTCTCGCTGAACTCAGATTTTTTTTTTTGACGTGAAGCAAAATTTTTCGCCTGATTTCATGTTATTTCATGATTGAATGAACAGAAAAGTGACAACATTTATTGAAAAATTGAGTTATTCATCTATTTATTCAATTACTTATTTCGAAGATATCACAATTTACCATTTTCATAATAATTATATCTCTGTACACTTGTCAGATCTTCGGGCAAAAGTATTATTAAAAACAATTTAATTACAAATAATCATAAGACAAAATTCAAAGACAAAACTACAAGAACATATCAAAACAAAAATCCACGACAAATAAACGCAGAAAAATTACAAAAAATATAACCTAAGAGAATATAAAAGTACGACTCTCTTCCCATCCCAAATTATAGTGAAATAAAAAAAATATATAATCACAGGTAGAGTATATTACAAAAACGACTTCAAAGGCAATTACTGTGTGTGTGTGTGTACAGAGGCGTGGGTGAGGGGACAGTCAAGTGTTCCGTCAAGAGTAGAGGCTTACCTAGAGTGCCCCATACATGCGTCTTGGTCACGACCGCTCACACCTCACCTGTCTCCCTCATCACCACGACCCCTCACATCTGCCTCACCACCACGACCCCTCACACCTGTCTCCCTCACCACCACGACCCCTCACACCTGTCTCCCTCATCACCACGACCCCTCACATCTGCCCCGCCTCACCACCACGACCCCCCCACCTGTCTCCCTCACCACCACGACCCCCCACAGCTGCCAACCTCACCACCACGACCCCCCCCCAGTCCCCCTCCACACTGAACAAAAGGTTATCCAATAAAGACCCAAGCAAGCACTTACCCAGAGGACACAATCCCACAATTACAGTTTCCAATAAGTAAAATCTCGCAAGATCCCACCAGACCACTTTTAACTATGAACAAAACATAAGAGAAAATCCCAAGGAACAGAGGTTTTTTCTTTATGTCTTGTCGTTAGGTTAGGTTAGCTTTATACACACAACACTATACACACACGCAACACTATATACACACACACACACAACACTATACACACACAACACTCGCACTTACACGTGTGTCTGAATACATTTCTTGAACTTTAATTTGAATAAAATTTACATACGTTTTCGTGAGACGTTTCAAGCATTAATTAAACCGCCCTCTCTCACCTGCTCACCCCCCTCACCTCCCCACCCCCTCATCTCGTTGCCTGTTCACCCCTCACCTTATTATCTGCTCACACCTCACCTCCCACCCCCTCACTGCTCACCTGACCTTACTCGCCCCCAATCCCTCACCTGCCCATCTCATCCCCCCACCCCCCAGACCTCTACTCCAGACATATTAACATACATATGAACACAGTTAGGTTAGGTTAGGTCTGATTAAATTTTAAGCTAACTCAGGTTAAATCCAGAGACTAAACAAGCAGTAGGAATAAGATTATTACAATATAAATGCACCAAAACCAAACAAGACAAACAAACAAACAGAGCGAGACAGACACACCCTCGGACTCATCATCTCCAGGAGGCGGCGGTGAAGGAGAGTGAAAGGGGAGGAGGAAGGGGAAGAGGGGGGAGGAGGGGGTATGAGTGGAGGAGGGGTTATTTTTAGGGGGGTGGGGTTGCATTTCTGACGTCACGGAGGAAGGTTAAAGGGGTGGTGTGGTCTGCCCTCACTCCCACCAATACTGTCTTAACGCCATTGACTTCACTTACTTCAACCTATTAGCTTCACTTTCTTCAACCAATTAACTTCACTTACTTCAACCTATTGACTTCACTTACTTCAACCAATTAACTTCACTTACTTCAACCTATTAACTTCACTTACTTCAACCAATTAACTTCACTTACTTCAACCAATTAACTTCACTTACTTCAACCAATTAACTTCACTTACTTCAACCTATTAACTTCACTTTCTTCAACCTATTAACTTCACTTTCTTACCCATTATAAACCCGGTAAGAGTAAGGAGTTTCCTTTCCCCTACCCATTCCCTAGTCTTTCCTTCTCCCCAAGCCTTCCCTATTTCCTTTCTCATCTCCATTCCCCCTTTCCTACGCCTCCCTATTCCCCACGTCTTTCCCATTCCCCAAGTCTTCCCTATTTCCCTGCCCCATTTCTATTCCCCAGACCTTCCCATTTCCCCAGCCCTCCCCCCCTGCACCACCTCGCCCCGTGTCGTCCAATACACTTTTATCACCAGCCTATCAGAGTAAAATATCGCCTCCTCTTGCCTTCCCCAGACGCCCTGTTTATAAGAGGGCAGCAGGTGCACCCACAGCAGACGGAACACCTAAGAGCAGAAGCAGGAGATACGGGAGCAGGAACACCAAACAGCAGGAGTGTGGTAGCAGAAACAGACGTAACAGCATAACACCCACAGCAGCAGACGGAACACCCAACAAGAGCAGCAACACCCAGCAGTAGATGCAACAGCAGGAACAAACGCAGCAGAAGCAACAGCAGTAAGAGTTGCAGCATGACGTCTGTTGTACCCATTAATATCATACTGATCACCCTGCCATGACCTGAGAGAGAGATCAAGCTTGGGCATTCATAACCTGTAGGTGACCCTGGCAGTGAGATAATCATGCTCCCCCTCCCCACATCTACATGGTGCTGGGTCTACAGGCTGGTGTAGGACGTCACCATTACACCAGAAACTCTGTTATAACGAGAAAATACAGATATATACATTCTACCAACACCAAAACTACTTTCTATTTCTGTACTGAAAGCTCGGTGTTGTTAGTGCACCAGAACGAACATTCCTACAACTTTCTTTTCAGGAGCTGCATCATAGCGGTCGTCTTTTGTTCCCAGCTGCATTCATGGACTCCTCTCCTCTCCTCCCTTACCAAATGCATTCTAGCAGACCTCCCCCCTCCCCCCTCCAC
The DNA here is from genome assembly GCF_018991925.1 of Homarus americanus. NCBI lineage: Eukaryota > Metazoa > Arthropoda > Malacostraca > Decapoda > Nephropidae > Homarus > Homarus americanus. Next base: position 6,470,568 of record NW_024750852.1, read on the forward strand.
CTCCCCATCTTGAGCTGTGAATGAGACGGACGGAGGAGTATTGTACCTTCCCACTCCCTGTGTTGTGAACCTCCTAACCCCACTGCCTGTGTTGTGGATCTCCTGGCAGTGAAGGAGACTCAACCGCCCCCACCTCTTGTGCCGGGTCGTCCCCTGAGCGCTGGCGAATGTGTGCGCTGGGGCGGTGGTGTTCGTCAGCCTCCGCCACTAGAGGAGATGTCTGGCTCTTGTCTGGCTAACACTTCCCCCACTCTTACCGTCTAATTTTTATTTTTAAAGGTGGAATAAATTTTGAGAGTAATATTACGCTTAAACAAAAAACAAATATACAGAAATAAAATAACTGGGGCTACACAAAACAAAAACAATAGCCTAAACGTCAACAAACACAAAATAAATAATTTGACCCCTAAAAAGACTAATACAGTACTGGTTCACATCAACAAAAGCAACAAATAAACAAATAAACAAACAAACACACACACACACACCAACAAAAATAATTACACTAAAGACAAACAAAAAAGTAACTGGCACCACAAAAGCAACAAATAAAAAGAATAAACTCCTACAAAATCAAAATAATAATGTACACTACAAACTAACTGGGTCTCGTTCGCTTCAATCCGCCATAATCCGCCACAAGCTGACACCACCGTCCATTAACAATTCCTCCCCCTGAGTTTGTTCCTTCCTGCCCCCTGTGAGTGTGTTCCTCCCCCTGTGAGTGTGTTATTTCCTCCCCCTGTGAGTGTGTTATTTCCTCCCCCCGAGTGTGTTCCCCCCTGTGTGTGTTCCTGCCCCCTGTGAGTGTGTTCCTCCCCCCTCCCCCTGTGGTGTGTTATTTCCTCCCCCCAGTGTGTTTCCCCCCCTGTAGTGTGTTCCTCCCCCCCTCCCCCCCTGTGTGTTCCTTCCTTCCCCTATGCAAGAGCTCCTCCTTCCACCCCGTATGTATAAAAGCTCCTAACCTAACCTAACCTACCCTAACTAACCTAACCTAACCTTCTTCTTCTTCTTAACCATTACAAAAAATAACGTGATTCAGCTGACAACAGTTATACCTTACTTGTTAATAGTCCGCTCCCCAAACATAAGCCTACCTGGTGAAAAACGCATAATCGGACGCTAAGCTTTTAAAACGCTTGGTGCAGTCTAATGCCAGGCGATGGACCAGATTCTCGGAACTAAATCTCTTCCTCTTGATGTATTTAATTCCTGGAGTTGATATAATAAATTCTTGGGTTTTATACAGTATATAAGAAATTCCCAAGCTTGGTACATTAAATTCTTGAGCCAGAGATTAAATACAGTATAGTTATTGTAAATTCTCAAGCATGATACAATAACTTCCTTGTCTTACTACATTAAATTCCTAAGCATGATACAATAAATTCTTCAACATGATACAATAAATTCTTTAACATGATACAACAAATTCTTGGCCAGCAACAGTGTATAAGGTCAAGACAGCCCTCAGGAGATTACACAAGGTCCTCTTCCCCCAGTGTGTGTGTGTGTGTGCGTGTGTGTGTGTGTGCGTGTGTGTGTGTGTGTGCGAACCTGTCCACTCAAACTCCTTCAGGTAGGTAGGTAGGCGAATCACAACCTCTAATAAACTATCTGATTACAACCTCGAACAACCACGATGATTACAACCTCTAACAACCCGATTGATTATAAGGTCAGGTCAGGTCAGGTCAGGTCAGATCCAGTCTCAATGTATACGGAAAGAACCTATCGCAATCATCTGGAGGTACAACACAGGATTACTATACAAGGTAAACTGTGACCTCTCCCCCTCCCCTCCCCCTGGCGTGTAACACAACCCACCTGAGATGATTAACAGGTGTGAGACGATGGGGGGTACCTGGTTGACTCTTACCCCCCCCCCTTCCCCTCCCTCCCCCAGGTGTTCTCTCTCTTCCCTCTACTCATCTTCCTTTACTCCGCCTGTAACTCATCTTCCTTCCTTACTCCTATGTTCTTCCTCTTTCTCCTCCCCGTCTCTTTCATTCTTTCTCTTCCTCCTCCTTTTTTCATCCTCCTTCTCCTCACTCCATTCTCCCTCATCCTCCATCTACCATCTCATTCCTCCTCCTCCTCCTCCCTCCGTCTTGTGCACCCAGGAGACAAATTCTCAAAGGTTTCATAAGGTTTTTATTTTTCCCTCGTAGCTGGGAATGGCAGAGACGCATTTAGTTAAAGGTAGAGCCGCAAAGAGCGCAATTGTCGACGCTAATTACAACCATCACCTGTGTTTTGTTGATTAAGTGCGAGTCCAGGTAGATACGTCCTGACATCACCACTTCTTATCCATATCTGTCCTTACCTGCCATCAATTAACCCACACACCTGTCCTTACCTGCCATCAATTACCCACACACCTGTCCTTACCTGCCCCACTTGCCCACACCTGCTCCTCATTACCCTGCCGTACATATATCACCCGCCTGAAGGTCCCATAGGAGTGACCAGGAGTGACCATAGGAGTGACCAGGAGTGACCATAGCTCCTCTTGT